>NC_050194.1:22238287-22428287 GCF_008315115.2 Sander lucioperca | reverse complement strand
AGGGAAAGTCGAGCACAACATTGTATTAATAATTCTGTTTTCATTATCATTATTGATTAGTGAATGAGTCCGTATGATGCTTTTGGGCTTAAGTTGACAATGACTACGTTTACATAGACATTATATTTCAGTTTTAGCCCTAATTCCGAAAAAGACGATATTCCCAGTAAGCTGTTTACATGGCTATTGAAAGTGAATATTCCACTAATATTCCCGTTTACATGTAGCCGGTCAAAACAGGATTTTTTCAAAGTTTACCAGCGGCGGCAGACTTGTTGGACCGTGCGAACACAGCGTCCCTCTTTCATTCCTTCCGAATGCGCTGTATACATGTCATCATGACCCAAATTCAGACTATTGTCATATTCGGAATAGTAGTGGAATATTGGTGTGCATGTAAACGTACTGATTGAATCAACTTTTGTGTATTTTTATTAGGAGGACTATCGGCGCACAGTAACCGAGATTGATGAGAAGGAATACATCAGTCTGAAGATCATAGTTTCTGAGCTCCGAAATCAATACGTAAGTTACCTTCATATTTCTCAGATCACAATCCATTAAGGTTTATTTTTAATGGAAGTGTTTTCCACATGATTATACTGTCTTTGTCTTTTCTTTTTCCTGTGAAGGTAACGTTACACGACATGATCCTGAAGAACATTGAGAAGATCAAGAGGCCTCGGAGCAGTAATACTGACGCACTGTACTGATGTTCATCCAGCCATCTCAGCCTCCACCACCCCCCCCCACCCCCGTCAACTCTCTGCCATGCCTGTTGAGCTAAAGTAGCCCGGCCCTGGTCCACAGGACTTCCAGTACAATCAACACAACACAGTACAAAAACAATAGATAGACACAGCACACACATTTTTATTTTAAATGTAAAAATATGTTTCTGGATTTAACCCCTATGAGGGGAAAATGGGGAGATAGCTCATAGACAACACAAAGCGCTATGTATTTTTTAATTTTAATTAAACATTTCGTCCTCAGATCTTTCATGAAATTGCTTCATTTATAGCTCTTAAAAAGAATTCAGAGTAAAGTGGTTTGTTTTATGCTCACATCACTGAGTTTTACTTTGACTCTTAACTGCATCTACGCAACGCGAAAAGCCGTTTTTTTTTTCCGCGAATGTTATACATTACACAGTATAGTCGTAACATATATAAACAGGTTTTAGGTCCACAAGCCTTTTCGTTTTCAGTGAAAATTCACAAGTTACCAAAGCATCTCTTATGTTGAGGGAGGCATTGATTCTGTTGAATAAAGTTTTTTTTAATAAGACAATTCTTTTTGGCATTTATGTGTTTCCAAAAATTGGTTATTGGATATCAGATAAAAGTTATTGGGTTTTTTATGCACATATCAAGAGGCTCATGCACACAGTCATGCTGTAGATTTATGTCCAGGCATGTAGTAAGAATACCTATTATTAGAATTGAGGAAAACATTGGGTAGCGATGTTTCCTGTTGACCTGCAGATGGCACTGTGGCATTCAGTACATCAGCAGACTTCACAGCTGGACTGGAGGCAAGACACAAGCGCACTACATTCAATTAAAATACTGACACTGAAGTAATTGCCAACATATACAGGTTTGGTTTGATTTTTTTTTAATTTTTTTTTAAATATTGTTCTTTGTAAAATGTGCAGTTCTGCCCAAAATGCACATTTGTCTTAGTGTATAAAGAAGAAAAAATAGAAATGTTTAAATTCTTAAACCTCCAAAAAATTGGATTAAAATTATCTATTGACTGTCAATGGTGGTAGATTATGAGTCACTATGCCTCAAAATGTATTTTAGATGTGACTACGCACATCTGTAGAGCAACTCCATTTTATCTAAGTACATTTACTCAAGTACCATACTCGACTGGTTTCACCTATCAGGCTGCACCAGCCTAAGTGGTGGAGGTTTTTGGGAATGTATGGTGCTGAAAAGGAAAACCTGCACACACTACTCTGCGGGAAAAAGTTCTTTTACCTGCATGTTTTAGTATGTATTTTTAGTAACCGTAATCTTCAAAAGCTGCTTGAAAAGAACATGAAATAAAAGCCATTAGAGCACAGAGCTTTTTTTGGCTCACAAAAGGATAACAAAAATTCAGGTGACAATGACAATATTAGAGTTATGCATAGTATTTTATTTGTCTTTATTTGATTATACTAACATTATTTTGGAAAACACAACTGTAAATAATGCTGTTTCCCAACAATTCAGCATTTACAAGTTGATTTTTTTTAAACCTTTATTTATCCAGGTAAGTCGATTGAGAACAAATTCTCATTTGCAAGAACAACCTGTCACATTCACACAGTTCCACATTATCTGCCCAGTACAACCACAGTCTGATCTGCTGGCCACTGAGCAGCTCCACTCGGTTTGACCAGGCGACCTCCCGGTCCCAAGATCACTTCTTAACCTCTAGGCCACCACTGCCCTGATTGCTAAACATTCAGTCTATCCAAACTTTCAACTTAATTTCTGTGCAGACTTCTAAAATCAAGATGTGATAACTACAATAAAAAAGACATTGCATTACTTTCCCAATCCCTAATGAGACAGCAGTGATACAATTAGATATGTACATCATAACTGAGAAAAACTATTTTGAGCTGATTGACGTCAATATAAACTCATGTAAACAGCGTAGTGTTGCTCAATGTTCCTGAAGCAGACTGTCCCACAATGCATCCCGCCCTAATAGAGCAGCACCATATAGATATTGCTTCATGAGATTAAAGCACCGGAAAACAGTTAAAAGGGCCCTCAGAGATAAGATGGTTAAACAGGAGATGGAGTTTGCAGGTGGGAAATGCCACACAACCACGATTACTATGTATGTTATCCACACACCACATTCATACCTGGAAGCTGCCCAGTACAACCACAGTCTGATCTGCTGGCCACTGAGAGGGGTTAAGGGCACTTCAGTGGTGGTAATGAGGGAGGGACAAGCGCTGCTCTTTCACTTTCCCCACCCAGATTTTTATTTTTATCCTAGCCTGGGGATTGAACTGACGACCTCCCGGTCACAAGCTTGTTTCTTTAACCTTTAGGCCACCGCTGCCCGCCTTAAGCCTATATTGTGCAGAAGTGAGATTAACCCCGTTTTCATTTGTAAAAGAAGATGAAAGTATGACAAAGTACATATAAAGATTACATTTTTAAGTGAAAAATAAAACATAATTTTGGTATTAACAAAATTCCTACAATTGTTATCACTACTACAGTGACTTTAGGTAATGTGTAATTATTGCACTTGGTTTATAATCGTATCAGCAGAGTTGCACAGGTGTGTCTGATCTCATTACATTACATTCTTTGATATGTCACTTTAGAGCCTTAAGGGACACACGTGTTGACTGCAACGCATTCTGCCCCTTGAACCTCCAGTCTCTTTTGAGAGCGCATGGTTATGGTGAAAGACTGTGTCACTATGTGGGACTGCCGAGTGACGGGAGCATGCTCTTGTTAATATTTAATGGTTGTTCCTGCCAGAGGATTAATCAGTATCAGTCTGAGACATTCGGAGAAAACCGATAGGGGAGCATGGTCTTACTAAAATAAGCACAACTCTTCATAGAAAGGAAACTTTAGTCTTTAGTCCATCATTTTTATGCATCATTGAGCTGAAAAAGCACTTTTGTTTACTGAACTGCTAACTACATTTGTATAAAAAATAATAATCTTTTATATCGTTTATATATATTCTAAACAGACAGAGAGACCTTTGAGGCTGAATACAGATAAACAACCATAATTCTATTCCCGGAGGTGTTATAATACCACTTTCATGTCTGTGCGTTAAGTATGGAGCCTGAGCCAGGGGACAGTTAGCTTAGTTTAGCATAAAGACTGGGAACGGGGGAAACAGCTAGCCTGACTCCGTCCAAACGTGACGGTGCATGATCACGGAAGGCTTGTATCATGTGGATGCCACGACAGTGTTGTTGTCATTTAGAGATGATACTGCCTAAAATGCTGGTATCGGTATCGGGAAGTAGTGGAGTTTATGCACCGATCCGATACCACATAATAAAGCCCTAAAGAAAATCTACGTTGGTAAAATGGTATCGGACCATCTCTATTGTCATTACTTAGAATTCCTCATGGGGAAGACAGAAACTACCCACTATATTTAAATACATATTACCATGTCAATTAAAGGCATTTTAATTTTGCAACCCAACAGTGTGCCTTGGATTGTTTTTGAAGGAGACTTGCATTTTATATTTTCGGAGACCATATTCCATCCATGCAATGAGCCCTTCACAAGATGGTATAAAAAGGACAATTTGTGGTTTTACATGAGATTGCTAGATGACCAGCAGAGACTCAAAGTCAGTGCTCCTAGCCCAGCACAAAACCATCAGTAAAACCACAAAAATAGATATTTTTTATAGTTTTTTTGTACAGGTTAAAAAATGAGACATAACATGTTAATGAGTTTTACAGGTGCTGGTAGGCTGATTTTGTTACATTTGGACCGAGCCAAGCTAGCTGTTTCACCATTAAGCTAAGCTTATCGGCTTGCTGTAGCTTCATATTTATGATTAAGTATATATTAAGTATACAGACATTAGAGTGATATCAATCTTATCATCTAACTATCAACAAAAAAGTGAAATATAAGTAGTGGTAAATATAAAAGAATTAAACTAATAATTGATTTAAACTACAAGTTGGTCTTGAATTACAAATTCTTGTCTTCTCTCTTCCCCTTGCAAATCCAGCCGAGCGCCCAGGGAACCAGAGTGGTTGGGATTAAAAGTGCAACTGCACTTTTACCAAAAGACAAGAAATAAAAAATCATGAGATTTTCAGAGGAAAATGTCCATCCATCCAACATCTGAAGCAGAAACAAGGAGACAATAATACATCCCGTCTTGAAACTGATGCTTCTTTTCTTGGTCTCAGTGTAGAGGGGCGAGTGCAGGCCAAGGCCCAGGCCGAACAGGGTGCCCATGTTACGCAGGAGGCTGGCAAAGGGCGTGCTGTCCAGGTGCACCCACTCTGCCCTCACGCACCACTTCTGGGCTTTCTCCAGGGTCCAAAGTAGGTCCACACCCAGAGCTTTGAGGATGACGTAGAAGCCAACAGCAAAGGAGGTCAAGAAGAGAGTCGTGTAGAAGTATTTCTTCATGCTGGCGCTGTAGATCCATTTCACCTTTGAGACAACCTCAGCGACAAGTACACCTGACACAAAAACAGAGAAGAGGGTCCATCAAACAGAGGTTCAGAAGAGCTCCAGTTTATGCTTTTAGGTGAGTAATGGTTTTACTGCATGTACCCCTCACTGAAATCTTAACTGACCACATCCACAACATGGTGTGTATGATAATGGGAGACAAATATCTTCACAAAAAAGAAAATGTCATCACCACAAAATGTATATATCTTGCATTATTTGGGCAGACTAACCTGTAATGACTCCAGCAACGACCTGGTGTGGGAAGTGGGCAGCCATGTAGACCCTGGACATGCAGACCACCAGCTCTACCAGGCCCATTAGCATCCACAGGCCTGCCTGCAGGAACCTGACAGAGAGGGAATAATATTGAACCTGAGTGCACAGGGTTTAGAGAATAATTAAGGTTAGGTTTGAAGATTACCACAGACTCACTTGTATAGTAAAGGGGGGCATCGCTTCTCTGTTGCAATAGTGAGTAGTGCAGTTACCATCACATACCAGACCCCAGCTGCACCCATAGCATGACCTGAAGGGCTTCCTGCAAGGATCATTTAGATTTATAATCTCAGGCCTCATCAACTACAGCTTCATCTTCAGAGATGCAATAACAAAGAAACAAACACATAATGTACAGTCCACCAATGTTATGTGTGCACAGAAAGAAAACTAGAGCAAATGCAACATTGACAAAAAGAAGACATTGTGCAATCCAATATTAAATTCCTTTACACCCTTAAGAAATAAAAGAAAATTAAAAAAAAAAATAAAATCCCTACAAAAGGCCAAAGGTACTGGAATTTATAACCTAGTTATCTAATTTGTGATCATATTCATTCAAGGAAGCACTTGACAAACACTAAAGATATTATCTGGCAATCATGTACTTAAAAGGATAGTTCAACATATTTTAGACACCTAAAAAAATCAATATCAGTTTAGGTGAACGCTATATTTTGAATACTTTCACCGTTTAATGTGGAGAGTCGTTATCTATGCTCTCTTTTAAGCCACCAGACTCCTTTTAAAAAAACAGTAATTTTACATTGCATAACACGGGAGTTGCTGGTCTACTGCTGCCTCAGTCGGTTAGTTAGTTAGTGTTATTGTGTGACTTTGGTGTTTTAAAGGGTTAGTCTGAATTTACCAAAGCCAGACAATAACAGAAACCGATCTAGGCAGCGGGTAGACCAGCAACTCCTGTGTTCCGAGAGGTAAAATTACTTTTTTGTCAAAGGAGACCGGTGGCTTTGAAGAGAGCATCAATGGATATAATGGCTTCAGTTCCCCATCAGAAAGAGCCTTTTTTTTAGGTGTTTAAAATAAGTTTAGCTGCTGCCCCCGTCCACAGCATCACATTGCTTAGATTATGTATGGGTACTCCTGTCTGCTTCTAAAAACTGGGGGCGTGCCACCCTCCATCTACTGTGGGTAAGTACCTTATACAACCCCGCATCAAAGAATTCTAACTATCCCTTTAAGTATTAACCAGACTAATAGTTCAGTGTGCCAGATAAATCATTCCACTGAATCAATCAATTTTTTCAGGAATCATCATGTGTTCCACTGCAGGTCTGAACTATACCTGGTCCAGTCTCACATGTGATGGGAAACTGCTGCAGAGAAGGGGCCGGTCCCGTTCCATAAAACTGGGTCTCATGAACCCACCAGTACGGTCTCTCCCCAAACAGAACCCTGCCATGGAAACACTAAGAGACTCAAAAAACAACTCTTTTCTTTATGTGTTTCAATCGATATTACATTTGAACAGTTGTTACCATTTCAGGACCAAGTTGAGCCAATCTCCAAGGACAGCCACCCAGATGAGCCTGAGCCCTGTGTCCCTCCGCAGGTGGAACCAGATCGGGAAGAAGCAGAAGAACGTGGTGTGCAGGTCGGCCACTGTGGACGCCAGGCTAAACAAGCCCTCATACCTGCTGTATGTGGTCTGCAGATGGACCGCCAGCTCAACCCCCCAACTGTGAAGAAGATCCATGATATCACTTCCTCTGCCTGAGGATGATGCACTGAATCTGGGTCTTTTTTGTCAGACCGGTTGCTGCCAAGCTCTTCTAGGCCAGGCAGTCTCCTCTGTTCTGCCTCTGTTATCCCCATCGGACTTTAATCAAGGCTAGCAAATTTGTTTGCCTTTGGGACAGTGCAGACAGGTTCTTCAACCTTTACACCCCTTAAGGCCCCCTTTGCTAAAATCCATCGTTACAGAAATCGGATCACAGATTTCTAGGAAAACCTTTTTTTTTCGCTGATCAAAGAAAATGAAATAGCTTCTGTTCTGAGCTCAGGCTTGTGAAATCCATTGATCTTGGCTTACAATTTATACTCTATGTCCCATGGATAGTGAAGAGTGCGTAATTCTTTTTGCTAGGAACCCCAGAGGTGAGAAATTACAACATTATGTCCATCAAAACAAGATAAAATATGAGCTCATCTGTGGGGATGTCCCTGCCAAACATGTTTGTCATGAAAGTGCAGTAACATGTACATGACCTACAACCGGCCAATCTGCTTCTTCTGTTTTATCACCGACTATTTCCTCAGCTTCAGTCCAAACCCAGTCATTTAATCATTGATCTCCTTATGTAACCTAATTATGCTTTCACCAAATCATCAAAAAAACACAGTTACAAAACTACTCATTGGTGGCATGAATAGGGAAGAAAGAAGAAACTAAGAAAGAGGACATGCCTGATATTTAAAATATTTTGCAGTCCAATGAAAAGAAAATGTTATTCTGCAAACTATTGTGAAATACAGCCATTGGTCAACTGATGTCCTATCTGTGCTGCGTAAAGTAGTTTAGTGACAGAGATACCAATTGACGTTTGTTTTTTCCCGCTATCTTTTCAACCTGTTTGTATGGCAAACCTCCCAAACTCTCCTCACTTTGTGTTTTATTACACATGTGCAAGGTCCAACGGTCATCGTGAGCATGCGTTTGAGTGGTGGGTCCCTCTGGTATAAAACCAACCAGCTGTGTTACTGATAGCAACAAGCTTGTTTTTTAGTCACACAGCACCAGACTGAGATCTCTCTCCCTCTCTCTTGAGGCAAAGATGAACGCTATAATGGATGCCATGCAGGGTTTTGGTGTGAGCACCACCCACTACCTGCAGACCAACTATCAGGATGCCCAGGGCTTGTTTCTCTGGGTCTCCTGGGCGGCAGACCTCAGGAACACCTTCTTCATCTTCTTCCCGCTTTGGTTTCAGCTGCGTTCTTCAGTGGCCATCAAGCTCATCTGGGTGGCCGTGATCGGAGACTGGTTTAACTTGGTGTTCAAATGGTAAGTCAAGTCAATCTTTGAACTAGACATTTTTCAAATGTCCTTGACATTTGTATAGACCATAATGGAGTGCATGTTTCTGTCGTCTTCTTCAGGATTCTGTTTGGGGAGAGGCCTTACTGGTGGGTCCATGAGACGGCTCATTATGCAAACTCAGTTCGTCCTCACATTGAGCAGTATCCAATGACCTGTGAGACTGGCCCAGGTGAGAAATTACACTGTACATGCATGGCTGGATGTGCTGAGGGGCCAAAAATGAGCTGCAAACAAAAGTTGCAAGTAATTAAATTACCACAAACCAGTTGCCACACAGTGAACCTGAAGCTTTTGGCCTTTTGGGCAGTTACCAGCTTTGCACTAATGCACAGGTTTTGTCTTTAATCAGAAGAAGTACTCAAAACCTTACGTTAAAGTGCCAATACAACTGTGAATATAATATTTTACAAATAAAAGCCCTGCATTCAGAAGTGTATTTAAGTAAAAATGCATAAATATAATCAGCAAAATGTACTTAAAGCCTCAAAAGTAAAAGTAATTGGTCCCGGTGACTGATAAATTATCAAACATAATTAGATTGTTCAATTTATAAGTAGCATCTAACTGTTGTAGCTGGTCCAGGTGGAGCTAGTTTTAACTAATTTATATACAGTTAGGCAGCTGCACAAATCTGCATTCATTCTACTGTGGATTTGCTAACAATTCATAAACATATTGAAACCAACTAGACAATTAAAATATGTTTAAAATGTAAAATCTTGATTTGAAAGGTAACTAGTAACAGTAGTAAATTTCCCTCTTAAATGTAGTGGAGTAGAAGTATATAGTAGCATAAAATAGAAATGCTCACGTAAGTAGTAAGTACCTCAGTGTTGTACTTTAGTTCTGTACTTGAGCAAATGTACTTAGTTACAATCATCACTGTTTCTAATAGTAGTAGTAACATTAAAATGAGGTAAATGCTCCTCATTCATTCATTCAAGAATCAGTCACTGATATCCACCCTCTGTGCGTGTGTGTTATCCAGGCAGCCCCTCTGGCCACGCTATGGGAGCCGCAGGAGTCTACTACACCCTGGTGACGTCCATCCTCGCCATCATGACCAGCAAGAAGAAATATGGAAGCAAGAAATCCACCAACGAGGACCGGTGAGTCAGAAAACACATGTTGACCCCATCGATGTCTGTGTTGTTTACCATTTTCTTCCACCCAGAGCTTATCATTGTGGACACACTATCTGTTCTGTGCCGTGGTTGATCATTGACGCCTGAGAACTATTGGTCGGAAAGGTGGAGATTATACAACACTTGTCTTGACGTCCAGGCAGCTGGATTTTTCTCATGACTGTGTTAATTGTTATATTGCCTTAAAAGCTTGACTTGTTTTGATTCTCAAGTGCTGCACCTTACGTTTTCAAAATAGAATAATCAAAGTTGTCTGACATGTTTCATTGACAGGTATCTGAAGGCTGTTTTGTGGACTCTGTTTTGGGGAGTCCAGCTGTGTGTCTGTCTCTCCAGGGTCTTCATCGCCGCCCACTTCCCCCACCAGGTCATTGCTGGTGTTATCACAGGTCAGTATGGAAATACGATTAACTACCCCCTTTGGGGAATAGACTGAGAACAACTGTCAATCCTGTGCGGTTATGTTTACTATGTACCACAATATATTGACCTAGACATTTCACTGGATTCTAGGTATAATCGTGGCTGAAGCCTTCGACAGAACTCAGTGGATCTACAGCGCCAGCATGAAGAAATACTTCTACACGACTCTCTTCTTGACCTCCTTTGCTGTTGGCTTCTACGTCATCCTCAAAGCTCTGGGTGTGGACCTGCTTTGGACCCTGGAGAAAGCCCAGAAGTGGTGCGTGAGGGCAGAGTGGGTGCACCTGGACAGCACGCCCTTCGCCAGCCTCCTGCGTAACATGGGCACCCTGTTCGGCCTGGGCCTTGGCCTGCACTCGCCCCTCTACACTGAGACCAAGAAGAGCAGCAGCACGTTGGTCAAAGCAGGGTGCGTCATCAGCTCTCTGTTCCTGCTGCACCTGTTTGACTCCTTCAAGCCTCCCACGCACACTGCAGCCCTCTTTTACCTGCTTTCCTTCTGCAAAAGCGCCACAGTGCCTCTGGTCACTGTAAGTATCATCCCGTACTGCGTGAACGGAGCTCTGAGCCTGCAGAACAAAAAAGGAGTGTGAGCAGTGAACTCAGATTCAACAGACTAATGAAATGGAGGCTCCTCCGGATAAAAAAACAAAAACACTTTCATCTGGTGCTTATTGCATTCGTATGTCCAACTGATCCTCAGGAAAAGCCTTTAAGATCGATGGGAAATTGTGACTGCCGGTGTGATTTAGACACTGAACTCTGTGAGCGCTCCAGGATGCCCAGTGGCACTTACAAAGACCAATCCTGTATTTAGCAAAATATGATAATTGCAATTGTTATAAAGTCCTGGAAAAGGATAGACGATGAACACATGAGCTGCAGTTGCTGTGTAAACCTCACTTTAAAGACAGACAGACAACAGTCACTCAAAGCACTCGTATTTCAACTGTATTAGTAATGTATTTTAAATGGTATAGAAAGTATTTTTGAAACTGTTTTGAATATTTTTAATATAATAAAAAATATCTTGAAAATGTATTAAATGACTTGGTTCATATTTTACTGGACTATACAGTCCCATCATTATTTAGCGTATAGTAAACCGTAAATACCCTCCACTCCCCAGTGGTGGAATAACTAGTGGGATCTTTTACTTAAGTAAAATTACCTCAATTTAAAAAATATTCCATAACAAGGAAAAGCACTGCATTCAAATTTTACTCAGGTAAAGGAACAGATGGATCATAAGCAAAATATACTTAATGTGTCAAAAGTAAAAGAACTCAACAAAATGGCACATCTCAGTGTTATTATATATTTGTTTTTATTGTAAATATATAACTGATTAAAGTGGAGCTATTTTGACTACTTTATATACTGTTGGGTAGTGTACTCTATAGCATTGCATACTATTTTAAACTGATCATATGCATTGCATGTACAATCTTGATCTTCAAACTAACTAACAGAAAATACATGCACACATGACCCCTATCCAGAAATCCCATGTCCGATTTTGGCTGTTGTATAACATCATAAAAGATAAAGATAGCATTTTGGTGAAGTCAGAGTAAAATATAAATCATTAACTCAGCCCCAGAGCCCTGGCCTTTAGCCTGACATGCTGCGATGACATAGATCCACACGTCATGCAACTGTCTGGCTGACGGTGCAAGCTAAACATTCAATATTTGTGTTTTGCAGAATACACACATGACATCCCTGGTGAACACTGAGTTATTGAAAAGTGTGTCACTACTGCTGTGTTGCAATGCTGTGAAATCAAAAACAGGTTATGTAGCTTTAAACAAACAGTTATTGGTTCATGACTGCAGAAGTATGATTTTTATGCCAACATAGTCATCCTGTGTCAGTCTTACTTATTTATGCGTTTTAGTTTTTTTTAGGTGAAGTTTGATGGACAAAATTTGGCCTGTCATAACATAAAAACAGACTGTTTATATGATGTATGTGTGGCATATAGGGTCATTATGTGTATTTGTCCACTTAGCTAGCTACTGTATGTTTTATTTTATATACAGTACATGCACTTTATTTTGTATCTTTACAGATACCCCCCATTTAATTTATTTTTAATTTGAGTATTAAAGGTTCAGTCTGTATCTTTTATAAAAATAACTTTTTCTCATATTTGCTCTTGTCTGCTTTAGAATAGATAAGCGGTGTAGCCAGACGATAGTTGAGTGCTGACACAGCGGTGTGGAGATACTGTAGGTCAGGCAATGGGAAACTATATTTCCTGAAACTGTCACTATATTCTGACAGTACATGATACAGATAATATGTGATTAAATCAAGTTGAAGTCACAAATATTTAAAATCTCATTAGAGTGAGTAACAAGGTCTGAAATGCTGAACAATAATCTGTGTGATTTAATCTACATTTGTTTATCAGTGTCTGTTTTTAACACAAGATGCTTACAAGTTGTCCTGATTAATATCGCAGGAGACACTCGAGTGAATGTTAAGACCTGCACGACGCTGGACTGATGGACGCATTCAAAACACATCTGAATATGTGTGCCAATTACAAATATCATATATGTTAACAACAAACACTTCTGATGATTCAAAAACTTTTTTCTTTCTTTTTTTTAAACTCAAGTTTTTGTCCACGTTGTGAATTGTTTCTGTGTTTTTATGTCTTGCTTTTGTTTTGATGTAAAGCATTTTGTGACGCTGGTCTAGAAAGGTGTACTTTATGCCACCTTATACTTTATACTACATATTAGAGTTAGGCCTAAATGTTGTACTGTCTTTTTACTCCACTACAACTTACTTTTTAGATTATAAAATATGAGAATGTAAATACTCTCTTCTACCACTTGAAACAGGCTACAGGGACTGATTGGGGTGCAGGTGTCAATCAATGAGTTTAATTAGTGCAGAGAGCATGTGGAGCACCAGTATAGCTACATTCACTTCACAGCACAAAGCTCTGGTCTACAGTACAATCCTCAAAGGCAGCTGTGGACAAGTCAAACATGGTGTATGGACTGTCTTTAAGGTGAGTCAAATGGGTTTATACAATATATACAATGATTGCTCAAGTTCTAGCCCTTGGGGAAAAATAACTTATTGTTTCTGTTGCTATCTTACAGGGTTTCTTGGATCTCTCTGCTGTTGTTTAGCAATAGTGCTTGTTTTCCTGCACCAAAGGGTAAAGTTCCCTTTTTACTTCTTAACCACACAGATGACTTGTATAGAAGTTATGACAGATTTCCAAGAGTAGAGAAACTAAGCAAATAACTGAGCACTAAAATTTCCGAGTTTCATTTTTTTTTTTTTATTGCACTTCATTTTAAATTTGACTTATCTTCATGCGTCTTCATCTATGTTGTGGAAATTCAAACAATGCACAATACTGACTAGTTTTCAAACATTTTCAAACTTCTTGGTAGAAAAGGGCATTGAGCTTTCATAATTCAGATTTTAGCAAGTTGCAAAATGCTATTCTTACTGTTAACCTAATGTTGTTTAATACCTTGACCTAATGTTCAAGGTATTAAAGACTAGAAACTTCTGGTTTAAGCATGTATTGGATGCAAAAGTTGACTCAACTTAAAAATGTCTGTCCAGACTACAGATACGCCTACACTGCTACCTGGGGCTCCGGTGGTGGAACTGCTCCTGAATCAAACATTCAGTCTAAAGGCTCACGTCCTCCTCTGGTGAACCTGCAGTATGGCCCATCTGCTAATTATCAGCACCCTGAGGCAGACCCCCAACAGGCCAGCTCTCCCACTGGAAACCAATCCCCATCCAGAGTAAGAGCTCCCAGTGTAGCTGCAGGCTTGTCACCAAGTTATGAGCCAAACAGTTTTATTGTGAGTTATGATTCCAGCTCTAACAAACCCGCCAGTACTCTTTCCCAGGATGCAGGGTATTTCAGCCCTACTGCTCGTCCTCTTCTACCTACCGGCACTAGGAAGAAGACTCCTAGCTTCTCTGTGCAGTCTCAATATGTTGCTGGTACCAGTGGAAACGCCAATATGGATTCAAGTGAGTCAGCATCTGACCCAGTCTACCAGGCTTCTCCAGCATACCCTGCTGGTGGGGACATGGACACAACCTTGGACTTTGGTGCTGGACCTGTTCCTTACAACGGTGCTCCTGCAACCTACACCTATAATGCTGGATCTTATCCTTATGCCAACAAGCACCCTGCAACACAAGGCAGTAAGTCTCCCAACAATCATTAAGCTTGACATTAACTGCTCTCCTGGACAAATCTGTCTTTGGTTTCAGGTCAAACAAGTACGGCTGCAACTAATGATTTTCATTGTCTATTAATCTGTTATTTTCTCGATTAGTTGTTTGGTCTACAAAATGGTGAAAAATGTCTGTTTCCAAAGCTCAAGATGACGTTTTCAAATGTCTTGTTTTGTCCACAACTCATACCAGTTTACTGTCAGAGGAGAAAAAAAAAATTAGAAAATATTCACAGTTTAGAAGCTGGAATCAAATGTTTTACTTTTATTTCATAAAAAATATATCAATAGTTGGCGATTAATTTAATAGTTGACAACTGATTTAATATTTGCAGCTGAACAAAGAAGTCTTAACACAGCTGCCACAGGCTGGCTTGATGACAGATCTTTTCCCTATGGCGAGGCTCCTACAAGCTTCAGGTTTGGTGCTGAAACTTACGCTACCGCTCCTGTAACCTACAACTTTGGTGATGGAGCTGCTTCCCAGGGTGCAGGGTATGTCAGCCCTACTGCTCATCCTCTTCCACGTACCGGCACTCCAAGCTTCTCTTTGCAGTCTCAGTCTGTTGCTGGAACCAGTGGAAACTCAAATATGGATTCAAGTGTGGCAGCATCTGCTGCTGGGAACATAGTCACAACCTTGGACTTAGGTGATGGACCTGTTTCTTACATCAGTGCTCCTGCAACCTACACCCATAATGCTGGATCGTATCCTTATGCCAACAAGCACCCTGCAACACAAGGTGGTAAGTCGCCTAACAATCTTTATTTTTAGCTCTCCTGTGTACAGAACTCTTTTGCAAAGCAAAAGATGTCTTGCTATCCAAACACTGAGCATTTGACTTCAAGGCATTAAGACCATTTTAGAGTTCTGATTGGCAAGCCTTATTTGTTACTCCTTTTTCTTTACTGAACTACAATGACTAATAAACCTGAGCATGTTAAGATTAGTTGTTTTTAAGGTTGAATATTTAACTTGACACATTTTTGCTTCAATCTGTCTTTGGTTTTAGGTCAAGCAGGTCGTAACACAGCTACCCCCGGTAAGCTTTATGATGGACCTGTTTCCTACTGGTATCCTTACGCTGCCACTCCTGCAACCTACAACTCTGGTGATGGCGCTGCTTCCCAGGGTGTAGGGTACATCAGGCCTACTACTCATACTCTTCCACGCACTGGGAAGAAGACTCCTAGCTTCTCTGTGCAGTCTCAGTTTGTTGCTGGTACCAGTGGAAATTCCCAAATGGGTTTTGGTGGGGGGGCATCAGGCCCAGTCTATCGGGCTTCTCCAGCATACCCTGCTGCTGGGAACATGGCTACAACCTTGGACTTTGATGGACCTGTTCCTTACATCGGTGCTCCTGCAACCTACACCTATAATGCTGGATCTTATCCTTATGCCAATAAGCACCCTGCAACACAAGGCGGTAAGTCTCCTAACAATCCTTAGCTTGGTTCTGAAGTTTGACTAACTTTACATTCCCTGCTCTCCTGGACAAATTTAGCTTGAATCTCTTTGGTTTCAGGTCAAACAAGTCGTAACACAGCTGCTAACGGTGGGCTAGAGGGACCTATTCCTTACGGCAGTGCTCCTACAAGCTTCAGGTTTGGTGTTGCACCTTTTCCTAACCCTGCTCCTGCAACCTCCAACTATGTAGACGGCGCTGGTTCTGCCCCTGGCCTTCCTTGGGCCTTGCAGCCTGAAGAGGAAACTGACTCCTTGTTTCCAGACTTTGACATCTCTGCATTTGAGTCTCAGACGCTGCTGAGCGAGAGTGAGATCCCTCTGCCGCCACCTTCATCCTACATAATCCCATCCAGAAATGGCTACCAGCAAGCACTAGAAGCCCTTTCCCCCAGTAAGCACTCCCCAGAGTACTCTGAGCCACCAGTCTTTGCCTCCAAGACTCCACCAGTGATTGAGTCCAAGGGAGTAAAGAACATCCAATGAGGTAAAAGGAACTGAAGTTAAGCTGTTGTATAATGGTGATTTATTTATTTTTTTATTATGACAAACCTGACTTTTGCCTTGTTTTACAGGTGAACTTGATGACTGTGAGCTTCAGCCTTCCTGGAACTGTTTACATGTTTGAAAGTCTTAAAAGATTAATAAAAAAAAATCTGACCATGAGAACTTGTTTGTGCTTTGTCATTAACCACACAGGGTTCTTGTGACTTGCACCATCTGAAATTAAGAGAAATACACAGAACCTTATTTAACCAGGTAAGTAATAAAGATTTTTTTAAGGGAGCCCTGGCCAAGATGGCAGCAATACAAGGCTCACAACACAGTAAAAAATACATGCAAACATTAAAACACAAAACAAAGCACACAGGAGTACCAGTACCTAGCGAGGACAGCAATTACAATCTCTAATTTGAATTCGCCCCCAAATGCTCTAATTGGAGCAGACTATCAAGTTGTAAAACTCTTTGCAAGTGGCCTGTTTGCCCATTTTAGTGCCAGCCTTAAGGATTCCACAGGATGGGAGTCAAATTCAATATTCATCACATGACTGGGAAGGGAAAGGAGTCATGCTTGTGTATTTCACTAATGGATAGTTATCTTTACTCATAATACATTTATTGTATAATAAATCTGAATCTGTAAAGTACTTTTAAGGTCCCATGGCATGACAATTTCACTTTGAGGTTTTTTAACTATGAGCTCCCGTATGGTTCCCCCAGTGGCTAGAAGTGGCGATAGGTGTAAACCGAGCCCTGGGTACCCTGCTCTGCCTTTGAGAAAATGAAAGCTCAGATGGGCCGATCTGGAATCTTCCCTTTATGACGTCATAAGGGGAAAGGTTACCTCCCCTTTCTCTGCTTTGCCCGCCCAGAGAATTTGGCCCGCCCATGAGAAAGAGAGAGACATCATGGCTTGAAAACAAGCGAAGCATGGCAGTTGGTCAAGACCACACCCCCACCCTCCACCTTGCCCCCCCCCCCTCTCCTCCTCAATAGCATTTAAAGCTACAGACACAGAAAAGGCACATCCTAAGGAAAGCTCATTGTGGGACTGGCTCTAGTGGCTGTAATTCTGCACCAAGGCTGAATTTTGGGAAATAGACTTCAGATACAGTATTAGGGGACAACTAAGGCCTATATAAAAGAGACTTCAGATACAGTATTAGGGGACCACTAAGGCCTATATAAAAGAGACTTCAGATACAGTATTAGGGGACCACTAAGGCCTATATAAAAGCATCCAAAAAGCAGCATGTCGTAGGACCTTTTAAAGCATCAAATGTGGAGTAAATCGTACAATATTCCTCTGATATGTAGTGGACTAAAGGTATAAAGAAGCATACAATGAAAATACTCAAGTAAAGTACAAGTACTTCTTACATTTTTAAATCTAAAGGTAGTGCGTGTTGGTACTTTTACTGAAGTAAAGGTTCAGATTACTTCTTCCGCCACTCCTGGGACACTGGACGTTGTAATACCATTTCAGAACAGCGGGTGACGGTGTTTTACCATC
Organism: Sander lucioperca; assembly: GCF_008315115.2. Classification (NCBI taxonomy): domain Eukaryota; kingdom Metazoa; phylum Chordata; class Actinopteri; order Perciformes; family Percidae; genus Sander; species Sander lucioperca. The sequence goes on along the minus strand of NC_050194.1, from coordinate 22,410,464 downwards.
AACCGTAATTTTTATAAGATAGACGAAGACGACGACCCCGGAAGCACTATGGCATCCTCCAAAGATCCTCCCACTTCCTCGGTTGTGCCCATTGACATATATATAAGGTTGTGCCTGGTAAAGTGTGTATTTGGGTGCTGTTGAAGCTACACAATGTTCACAGGGTGAAGACAGCCTTTATCATCGGTCCATGATGTCTAAACTGCAGGCGGTGAAGGCGCTGGTGGCCGAGAGACTGGCGGCGGCTGCGGAGGAGATACTCAGCGCTGTCGAGAAGAAGCTGCTGCACACATCAGGTGTGTAAGTTTAAACACACAAGACACGTTTTTAATAACTAAATAATATTTGATAAGAGAAGTCAACAACCACCTACTTTTATATAATGTCTTTTATGACCTTCCTATTCGGCGGTGCAATCAAAGACAGACAGATGTTTACCTGCAATGGAGGGAAGGAGACCGGGGATAGTTGTAACATTTTTGACATTTCTGTCTGTATCTTGGAGCTCTTTTTAGCCAGTGCGTTCAAAATGTGATACAAACTATTTATATGTGTCTGTTATTAAATGGAGTAGCTGTTATCTCTGCAACCCGAACAGAAAATTGACGGTTTACTCTCAACCACAAGGAGGAAAATGTTAAAATGTACCCCGTAGTCCGGGTTAGTTCTACCATACCCTGGGGTGACATGTAATGTAACATTATGGTATACACTGGGGTGAAATGGAACATCATGAAAATAGTTTTATGACAAAAACTTAATATTTAAACTTTTATTCAACACTTAAATGACTTTTTAACATTTGTGTGTATATGCGTTGAGAGCAGTATACCCATCAAGAAAGCTCCAGAATTTCCATATAACCACTTAAAAATGCCCAATGACACGTAACAACATACTTTCCATTATATTTTTGATTTATTTTGAATTGTCATCTGTGTTTTTCTTCTTCACATAGGCTAAATAAAGGTATTTCCACCGTAAATTGGTGCATAAAAGTGTATCCGAATACAGGAAATGAAGTCGTTGATGCTCAAAACTTTCCTGGGAGGACACCCAGACCCCTCACTATGATGTGCAGTACGAATATGAATATATGAATATACAGTACAGTATACCCACTACAATACATTAGACTACACCACTGGTTGAGAGGCACCCCTTGGTCCGTCTTTACTTTCCAAGACTGAAATTTAAAGAAAAATATGAATACAACCAAAATTTTGCTTTGGGTAGGTTGTGACATTTTGTAACCCAGACTCTTGTTACAACTAACCCAGACTGTTGTCGTCATGAACTATCTTAATTTACAGCTAACAGCTAAAACATTAGCACTAACAACCTGCTTGACGTATATCCATAAAAACACACAATAAACAAGATTTATGTTTGGGTTTAACTACAAAGCCGGCAATGCTATCACAAAAATAAATGAGGTTTTTTTTCTTGCTAAAATGTGCCGTGTCTGTCACAGGGGACTGATTCTTCACATGTATAACAGTCGACTGTAAAGAAACATTTGAGCTGTTTGGAGCAGCAAAGTATGATGTGAAAAGCTGTGGTATGTTTTACTGATGTTTTGGCTGCAAATTCACAAATTTAAGGACTGAACATGAATGCACCATTCTGCCTTTTTAACTAAACCAACCTTTATTTTCAGCTAGGCTAAATCTCCGCACAGACTTTAAAAAAGAATAATGAATACAGAAATACAAAACAATCTTCTCTGTTGAGGGAGAATACATTTATTTTATATGGGAAGCTTTTCTTGTAGCAGAATTAGTCTTGCATTTACTCACACTCGTATATAGTCTGGCTATCACCAGACCAAGCTCAGTCTTTGAAGATTGAACATTGGTCTGGGGAGTCTGCTCTGTATTTTCTACTGCACAAGAGGCGTGATCAACGGGCATAGTTCAAATGACTCTGTACGCAATTGGATAGTCCTTCAACCAATCAGACCAACGATCCGGGTGACGTAGCAGCGACAGTGGCATCAACGGGTTGCTGTGCTTCGGTGGCCGGCTTGTTGAATGTAAACATGAAGCTGCTTGGTCACTTCTCTATCGTCATCGTGTTAAACCCGCCAATAGCGTGCCAGGTGGATAAGCCAGTTTCTGATTGGTCCCCGCAAATTTGTAACAGAAGCAGGATAGATAAACGTACAGGTTTACCCAGTCTTAACTCGTATATATATTTCATTCCTTTATTCCTTTCTTCAGATATGCCACCTGAACAGCAGAGGGCAGCTGTACACAAGCGGCTGGCGGTGGTTGCTGAAGAGATCTTTAGGATCCTGGAGATAATGATGGGCGAATACGAGGCAGAGGTCTCCAGTTCCCACAAGGAGAGCGAACGTCAACGCCAAATGCTGGACATCACGTTGAAAGCGGAGGCAAATGTACAGAGAGCAGGTACATTATGCATTAAAAAATGTTTATATTGCAAGAATTATTCATTTCTTTCTTGCTGGTACCATTTCATTTGACATCATTTAATAAATTATTCGACAGAGCACAACAAAACAATAATGCTATCCCTGCTATGCATTTTTTTTGCCGTTTGTATGTAAATTATGAAACATTTAAAAATGAGCATTTTGAATTTCTACATTTCTAGGCAACATTAAACAAGCAGTGTGGTTAAAAACATGTTTTTTGATTCATTTACTCAGTCATTCACCCTGGGCTAGAATTTCTTGAAAACATAATCAGAGTAATCTGGTGCCTTTTTAAAGTGAATAAAAATGTTTTTTGACTGTCAAATGCTCACCCTCCATAGACTTTAAAGGTGCTGCAGAATAGAGCTTTTTTGTTGCTCACACACACACAGTTTATAGGAAATATTGTTGTGGCCTTGGTGTTAGTATTTATTGCAATTTGCCGTATTTCCATGCTGAATTTTCTCTTCGGTTTTTCCTTTAGACAAACTGCCTCCCTCTGGGTCGGACTGTGACAAGGACGTTTCCTCTGAGCAGAGCAGGAGCTCCAGTCAGCTCCAGAAAACATCAAATCCACCACAGATTAAAGACGCGTCTACGGAGACAGACTGTAGGCCCTCGCATCTTCGCCAAATACACAGAGCAGAAAAGGGCACTTCAACTATGATGGAAATGGAGACGCTGCCACCTGGCGACAAGGTTCTCTCATCCACCAACTCAGAAGCTGCGAGTGAAGACAATGATAATGAGATAAATGAGAAGCCTCTCAAGTCAAACAAAAGAAAACCATTTCAGATTCAAAGTCAGGGTGAGGATTGTTGCAAAATGTGTGGAAGGTCTTTCCACAAAAGTGTCACTGGGAAAAATAAAAAAAACCGGGAAAGGAACATTTCTATAACAAACAAGAGCCAAACTACGGGACAGAGTTGTTGCAGAGTTTGTGGAAAGTTTTTCCGGTACAAACGTTCTTTTCTGAAACACGTACTGACGCACGAACAGAGCTCCGATGTGTGTGGAGCCTGTGGGAAACTTCTTGACTCCGACGAGAGCTTGAAGGTGCATTTACAAACCCACAACGAAGGAAACCTCTGCAGGGATCAAACGGACGACAAACGATCGGAGGCAGAGTGCTCTGACGCTGAGAGTAAGATGGGCGACAGTGATGAGGAATGGAAGGACAGTGAAGCCAGTGATAGTGAGGAGGGAGACAGCGAGAAAGATGAGACCAAAGACAGACATTGTTCGCAGAAGTCCAAAACAAAAGCATCAAACAAACCTAAAAATAAGGATTACAAGGATTTATCGCAGTTGAAATACCGCTGCAAGGTGTGTGGCAAATCTTTCTGCTACAGAGCCTCTTTTTTGAAGCATGTGCAAGAAGACGAGGGGGATACAGATCTTTGCGGTGTGTGTGGGAAACGTTTCGAGTCCGAGGACAGCTTAAGGCTTCACTTGCAAACTTACATCCGAACGAATGACTGTGAAGTTTGCGGCAAACACTTTGACGGCCACAAACAACTGGAGATGCACATGAGGACCCACACAGGAGAGAAGCCGTACATTTGCACCGTCTGCGGCAAGGCGTTTGCTCAAAATGGAAACCTAATGGGACACATGAGAGTTCACACGGGGGAGAAGCCGTACGTTTGCAGCGTGTGCGGTCAGAACTTTAGCTTTAAAGAATACATGATGGCTCACATGAGGATCCACACGGGGGAGAAGCCGTTTCTCTGCAGCGTCTGCGGGAAAGGATTCAGACAGAGGGGGACTCTGAAAACACACATGATGATCCACACAGGGGAGTCCACGCACCGATGCAGCGTGTGTGACAAGAAGTTCTACAAGAGCGGAGCGCTGAAGATCCACATGAGGTCGCACACGGGGGAGAAGCCGTATCTGTGCAACGTTTGTGGGAAAAGCTTCACGGCGAGCGGCTCGCTGACCAAACACATGGGCGTCCACGAGGGGGAGCGAACGCACGGCTGCAGCGTCTGCGGCACAGGGTTCGCGAGGAAGGAGGATCTGAAAAAACATGTTCAGACTCACGGGGACGAGTCCACACAGCTGACAAGTCTTTAATGCCTTTTAAAATGGAGAATTCATTCATTTTAGAATGAATTCATTCTAAATTCATTTTAGAATGGAAATCGTGACACCCCTAGTTGCAGCCCTGATCTCATGACATCATGTCCGTGTGTTAAATATGGAGCTGGGTAAAGGAAGTGGTTAGCCTAGCTTAGCATAAAGACTGGAAGCAGCTCGTCTAAAGTAAAAAAAATAAAATAAAAAATACACCTAAAGATTAAAGTTAACTTATGGCGCTTACCCACTGCTAGTACCAGCTCTACTCGGCTCGGCCGCGGTGCCCCGTCCTCCTTTTCCTATTGCAGATTTAGTACCGCCTCATGCGTAAGCCGAGCGTTGCTGGGCGTCATAGCGACGCCACAGGAAACTGCCGTGACCTAACGCAACACGCACACAGAACATCGAAGGTGTGTTGTTTTTGATTCTCAGCATGTGACAAATTTAGTTTCAAAAGATGCTGGAGGCAGCAAAAAAAAACCACCCCTGGCTAAACTATTTAAAAATGGCGGGTTTGTTCAGGACACCCCGCCCCCCCGTCTGTCGCTAGCAATGATGACGCAGTGATTAGTGACGATTCTCTCCGACCAATCAGTAGTCTGCAGGTTCTCACGTCACCTTTTGGTATCGCCTCAGCTCGCTTGGAACCTCGACAGAGGTGATACTAAAAAGAAATACCTGTTAGCAGGTACCAGGGACTTTTTTTCATAATGGAAAACCAAAAAAGGCGAGTAGAGTCGAGGCGAGTCGAGCAGGTACCATGTAATGGAAAAACGCCATTATTTACACGAGTGATGGAAAGAAAGCAAATATTTTCCTAAATGCTGAACTATTCCTTTAAATGGTACATAACACTTTACACCTCAAGGACACAAGGCTAATTTGACATGTATTTTTTTTTTACTTGTTATACACACCTGGTGTTTTTTAGTAAAACAGTTTAGAAACACTGTTCTATTAAATATTAGCAGGCCTGTAGACTTACTGTGTTAGCTCACATGTATCACACAACTTAAACAAGTCTTAAAACGTCATTGTGCATGTGTTTTTATTTAAAAGTGGAGTTTGTCTATATGGAGAGATGTAACAAAATGTTTAAAATATAAAATATTTTGTTTTTAGTCAGTGTTTTTAATTGTTTACCTTTACTTATAAAAATGAAATATAAAAAAACATAGAACTTTAGTTATATTCATTTCACAACTTGCCTTTTAATTCCAAAGTCTCTTGAGATGGTGCTACAGTGTATTATTTAAAATCATCAATAAATGCAGGAAGTCTGTTCTATTGTCATTGACTGACTAATGTTAATATGGGTTTGAAGATGCAGCCTCAGAACAATGCCTTCATTTATTTGTATATAATTAAAAACACAATATATGGTATCATTTTTATCATTTTCAGTCATATGCTGTGTCCCTAAATTGGCACTCAGTCATCAAAACCTTGAGAACCCCCGGTATATGATGTCTTGAAAAAGGTCATAGTATACTGTGTCATAAAAGTCGTACAAAAATCATGTCATAAAAAAAGTCATAAGAAAAGTATCGTGTCTTCACAGGTGTAGGCCTGACCCTGACAGCTCACAGATCTACCCTTATGGAAATAAAAATCTATGAATGACATGAATCCAAATTTTCCCTCCCTAACAAAATTTTCACTTACAGCTTTTTACAGACCTGCCAGAACCTGGAAAAGAGGCTATCCATAATTATAAGACAAGAGGTTTTTTTTGTTTTGTGTCTCATTTGTTAGAGATTCTCTCTCTCTCTTTCCTGTCTATCCACTGTCACTATATAATAAAGGGAAAAGCCCCCAAAAAAATAATCTTTAAAAAAAAAAAAGTCATAGTATAGTGTGTTGAAAAATGTCATAAAAAGTCATAGTATTTCATAAAAAGTCACAGCATAGTATGTCAAAAAAAGTCATAAAGTCATAGTGTAGTATGTCGAAAAAATGTCAATGTAGTATGTCGAAGTACAGTATTTCGAACAAAAAGTCAGTATAGTATGTTGAAAAAAGTCATAGTATAGTATGTCGAAATAAGTCATGGAAAATAATATATATTATAGTATGTTAAAAACAAAATGTCATAAAAAGTCATAGTATAGTATGTCGAAAAAATGTCATAAAAAGTCATAGTATGTTGAAAAAAGTCATAGTATAGTATGTTGAAAAATGTCACTGACAACCTAGCTCCACCGCCACTTTTTGCCTACATCAACAGAAGAACAGGTACTGATCGAGTCACAAGGAGATCCTCAAGAGACTGTTATTCCGCTGCAGTAAAGTTCTTTAGTCAGTCAAGAGAGTGCAATTTAATCCCACACCATGTCAAACAATTAAACACATAAGTCTTCTACTAAGCAGCTAAAACAATGGATGGTCAATACATGTACATGTCATTTATTATGTATGTATTCTGTTAGTTTGCAATCTAAACATGTGTATTTTAGTTATTTTTCCCCCTTAGTTCACTTCTGCTTTTATTGTTTTCAACAGCTGTGTATTTTGTATAACCGTGCATTTAATAGTTTTCACTGTCCCATACGTATAGTATTTCAAAAAAAGTTGTAGTATAGTATGTCGAAAAAAAGTCATAGTATAGTGTGTCGAAAAATGTCATAAAAAGTCATAGTATAGTATCATAAAAAGGTCATAGTATATATAGTATGTTGAAAAAAAGTCATACTATATTATGTCGAAAAAAGGTCATAGTATAGTATGTCGGAAAAAAGTCATAAAAAGTCATAGTACAGTATGTTGAAAAAATTTCATAAAAAGTCATAGTATGTCAAAACAATGTCATAAAAACTCAGTATAGTATGTCACAAAAGTCATAAAAAGTCATGTCGAAAATAAATCATAGTATGTCGAAAAAAGTCATAGTATAGTATGTCGAAATAAATAATGGAAAATTCATATTATAGGATGTTAAAAGAAATGTCATAAAAAGTCATTAAAAGTCATAGTATAGTATGTTGAAAAAATGTCATAAAAAGTCATAGTATGTTGAAAAATGTCATAGTATACTATGGCGAAAAATGTCACTGACAACCTAGCTCCACCGCCACTTTTTGCCTACATCAACAGAAGAACAGGTACTGATCGAGTCACAAGGAGATCCTCAAGAGACTGTTATTCCGCTGCAGTAAAGTTCTTTTAGTCAGTCAAGAGAGTGCAATTTAATCCCACACCATGTCAAACAATTAAACACATAAGTCTTCTACTAAGCAGCTAAAACAATGGATGGTCAATACATGTACATGTCATTTATTATCTATGTATTCTGTTAGTTTCCAATCTAAACATGTGTATTTTAGTTATTTTTCCCCCTTAGTTCACTTCTGCTTTTATTGTTTTCAACAGCTGTGTATTTTGTATAACCGTGCATTTAATAGTTTTCACTGTCCCATACGTATAGTATGTCAAAAAAAGTTGTAGTATAGTATGTCGAAAAAAAGTCATAGTATAGTGTGTTGAAAAATATAAAAAAGTCATAGTATAGTATGTGAAAAAAGTCATGAAGGATTCATAGTAGTGTGTCAAGAAATGTAATAAAAAAAAGTCATAGTATAGTATGTCGAAAAAAGTCATAAAAAAGTCAGAGTATAGTATGTCAAAAAATTCATAAAAAAAGTCATGGTATAGTATGTCGAAAAAAGTCATAGTATAGTATGTCGAAAGAAAAGTCATAGTATAGAATGTTGGAAAATTTCTTTGTAATAGTATGTCAAAAAAGTCATAGTATAGTATGTCGAAAAATGTCACTGACAACCTAGCACCACCGCCACTTTTTGCCTACATCAACAGAAGAACAGGTACTGATCGAGTCACAAGGAGATCCTCAAGAGACCGCTGCAGTAAAGTTCTTTTAGTCAGTCAAGAGAGTGCAATTTAATCCCACACCATGTCAAACAATTAAACGCATAAGTCTTCTACTAAGCAGCTAAAACAATGGATGGTCAATACATGTACATGTCATTTATTATGTATGTATTCTGTTAGTTTGCAATCTAAACATATGTGTATTTTAGTTATTTTTCCCCCTTGGTTCACTTCTGCTTTTATTGTTTTCAACAGCTGTGTATTTTCTATTCTTTGTAATCTGTACTCTGTTGTTTACCTTGTAACCGGTTTTGCTTTGTGCTTTGTTGGTTGCTAATATCATGGTTCTGTGCTGTGTCTTGTTTTGTGCTAAGTTCTGCATTGCCTCTGTTATCTTCTTTTTTGTTTCGACCCCAGGGGACGACAGATTAAAAAATATATATATATATATATATAGTATGTATAGTATGTCAAAAAAAGTTGTAGTATAGTATGTCGAAAAAAAGTCATAGTATAGTGTGTTGAAAAATATAAAAAAGTCATAGTATAGTATGTGAAAAAAGTCATGAAGGATTCATAGTAGTGTGTCAAGAAATGTAATAAAAAAAAAGTCATAGTATAGTATGTCGAAAAAAGTCATAAAAAAAGTCAGAGTATAGTATGTCAAAAAATTCATAAAAAAAGTCATGGTATAGTATGTAAAAAAAAGTCATAAAAAAGCCATAGTATAGTGTGACAAAAAAGTCATAGTATATTATGTCGGAAAAAGTCATAAAAAAGCCATAGTATAGTATGGCTTTGAGTTTTCTGTTTTGTTTTCTATTTGTTATTTCTGTTTTCCATTATGCCCTCTCGGCTGTGATTTTCCGTGTCTATTTTCTGTTATGCTCTCCTGTCAGTTTCTGTGTAGGCCCTGCTTCTCTGTGTCTCTCTGTTTTCCCCCCTCCCCTCCTGTCTGCGCCAGCCAGCTGATTGTGCACACCTGTTCACCATCACGCCTCCCGCCATACACACCTGCCAGCCATCTACTTCAATCAAGCACAGTCTTTAAACCCCGGATCTACTCACCATCTTCGCTTGATTGTTGTTTCAGCCTTCATGGTGACACAAGCTCCAAGTGCCTCAAGAGCACCATTGCATTCCTGCGTTAACCGTTTCTCTGTCCTAATCCCTTTCTTTGTGTTGTCTCCCTGCAGTCATTACTTCCATCTCCGTGTCTCCAGTCAGCTGGCCTCATCCTCCAGTCCCCTCCTCGCTGCTCCCTGCTCCACTCTACCTCTGATCTTCACCTCACCTCTCCCTGCTCCTCAGCCCCCGGCTTCCAGCACCTTCCTGGAGCTCCTTGCCTGTTGCCTCCCCGTTCTACCTGAGCTCCCCAGCTGATCCCAGCCCCAGCCTGTCCCCGAATCCTGCTCCTTGGCGTCCACCTCCTCACAGCCCCTCTCCCTACCCTTTTTCCCTCATTCCAAATAAACCTTCTGTTTAAACTGAGCTGTGCGTTTGGGTCCGTTCTGTCACTCCTTGTAACAGTATGTCGAAAAAAGTCATAATATAGTATGACGAAAAAAGACAATATATTATGTCGAAAAAAGTCAGTCATTGTATAGTATGTCGAAAGAAAAGTCATAGTATAGAACAGGGGTGGCCAACCAGTTAGGTATAAAGAGCCACAAAAAAAACCGCACCATAGCAAAAAGCCACACAACACATGTACGTCCACACTACAACAGCAACAGTGTCTTCCAGATCTAATGTCATAATACATAGCAGTTTTCATAGTTTTTTTTTCTCACTTAGATTGACTCTGAAACCTGACAGTCTTTGTTATCCACAATCATTTTCAGGTCTTGCTTGAACTCGGTTGTGGCCACTCGAAGCAACTCTCTCACTTATTTGTCACTAAAGGGGCTTTCAAACAGTCGGATTCAGCAGTGAAAGGGTTAACGAGGAAGGTGATCTGTGGCCGCTGTTTTTCCTCAGGTTGCAGAATCTGTCCTCAAAACTCTGCTGCATTATTTTCCATTTTAAAACAATTGGCAAATGTATTGGCAGTATTGGCAGATGCATTCAAATGTGTTTTTTTTTTTACTTATCTGAAATACTGTATGTTTCAGAAAAGTTAAAAACAACAATCAACAAATGACACAGCCCCCAGCCACACAGTAAGAGCCTCACAGGTGCAGGCAAAGAGCCGCATACATCTCAAGAGCCACAGGTTCGCCACCCCTGGTATAGAATGTTGGAAAATTTCTTTGTAATAGTATGTCAAAAAAGTCATAGTATAGTATGTCGAAAAATGTCACTGACAACCTAGCACCACCGCCACTTTTTGCCTACATCAACAGAAGAACAGGTACTGATCGAGTCACAAGGAGATCCTCAAGAGACTGTTATTCCGCTGCAGTAAAGTTCTTTTAGTCAGTCAAGAGAGTGCAATTTAATCCCACACCATGTCAAACAATTAAACGCATAAGTCTTCTACTAAGCAGCTAAAACAATGGATGGTCAATACATGTACATGTCATTTATTATGTATGTATTCTGTTAGTTTGCAATCTAAACATATGTGTATTTTAGTTATTTTTCCCCCTTGGTTCACTTCTGCTTTTATTGTTTTCAACAGCTGTGTATTTTCTATTCTTTGTAATCTGTACTCTGTTGTTTACCTTGTAACCGGTTTTGCTTTGTGCTTTGTTGGTTGCTAATATCATGGTTCTGTGCTGTGTCTTGTTTTGTGCTAAGTTCTGCATTGCCTCTGTTATCTTCTTTTTTGTTTCGACCCCAGGGGACGACAGATTTAAAAATATATATATATATAGTATATATAGTATGTTGAAAAAAAGTCATAAAAAAGTTATAGTATAGTATGTCGAAAAAAGTCATAGTATAGTATGTCAAAAAAGTCATAAAAAAGTCATTGTATATGTTAGGGAAAATATGATGCATACTTTCCCTCTTGTTATTATTAAACTGTTTGTATAGAATAATATTATACTGAATACTTTAAACAAGATAACATGGGAGCCACTGTCTTGTCCTTGTCTGAGCATGGTGTGATGCTGAGGAAAGAACAGGTGCTCCCTGACTAGATAAGGGAGACGTCATTGTCTCTTACCAGATAAACAACTGACGACACCAACACTTGTATCATGATTTTTACATTCTACGTTGTATTACAAAAGCTGCTGTAGAGAGTTTTTCATTAGGTCATTGTCTGTACTATTCTGTAGTGTGGAGACGGCCTTCTTGTTGGGTTCTCAAGTAAAATTAACTTTAATATTTCTTCAGTGGACTCTGTCTATCATTTGATAATGAAATTATTCTAACAGTATAGTATGTCGAAAAAAATCATTGTTTAGTATGTCGAAAAAGTCATAGTGTAGTATGTAGAAAAAAGTCATAGTATAGTATGTTGAATTAAAGTCATAAAAAAGTCATAGTATAGTGTGCCGAAAAAAGTCATAAAAAAGTCATAGTATAGTGTGCCGAAAAAAGTCATAAAAAAGTCATAGTGTAGTGTGCCGAAAAAGTTATAAAAAAGTCATAGTAAAGTATGTCGAAAAAGTCATAAAAAGTCATAGTACAGTATGATGAATAAAAGTCATAAAAAAGTCATAATATAGTATGTGAAAAAAGTCATTAAGGATTAATAGTAGTGTGTCGAGAAATGTCATAAAAAAGTCATAGTACAGTATGTCGAAAAAAGTCATAAAAAAGTCATAGTAAAGTATGTCGAAAAAGTCATAAAAAGTCATAGTACAGTATGATGAATAAAAGTCATAAAAACGTCATAGTATAGTATATCGAAAAAAGTCATAAAAAAAAGTCACAGTATAGCATGTCGAAAAAAGTCATAATATAGTATGTCAAAGAAAGTCATAAAAAAGTCATAGTATAGTATGTCGAAAAAAGTCATAATATAGTATGTCAAAAAAGTCATAAAAAAGTCATAGTATAGTATGTCGAAAAAAGTCATAGTATAGTGTGTCGAAAAAAGTTATAGAAAAGTCATAGTAAAGTATGTCGAAAAAGTCATAAAAAGTCATAGTACAGTATGATGAATTAAAGTCATAAAAAAGTCATAGTATAGTATGTCAAAAAAGTCATAAAAAAAGTCATATGTCGAAAAAAAAGTCATAAAAAAGTCATAGTATAGTGTGTCGAAAAATATAAAAAGTCAGTATAGTATGTGAAAAAAGTCATGAAGGATTAATAGTAGTGTGTCAAGAAATGTCATAAAAGTCATATTTAATATAATGATAATGAAATTATTCTAACAGTATAGTATGTCGAAAAAAGTCATTGTTTAGTATGTCGAAAAAGTCATAGTGTAGTATGTCGAAAAAAGTCATAGTATAGTATGTCGAAAAAAGTCATAGTACAGTATGCTGAATTAAAGTCATAAAAAAGTCATAGTATAGTGTGTTGAAAAAAGTCATAGTATAGTATGTTGAAAAAAGTCATAAAAAAGTCATAGTATAGCACGTCGAAAAAAGTCATTAAAAAGTCATAGTATAGTATGTCGAAAAAAAAGTCATAAAAAAGTCATAGTATAGTGTGTGAAAAAAGTCATGAAGGATTAATAGTAGTGTGTTGAGAAATGTCATAAAGAAGTCATAGTACAGTATGTTGAATTAAAGTCATAAAAAAGTTATAGTATAGTATGTCGAAAAAAGTCATAAAAAAGTCATAGGTCGAAAAAAGTCATAGTATAGTATGTGAAAAAAGTCATGAAGGATTAATAGTAGTGTGTCGAGAAATGTCATAAAAGTCATATTTAATATAATGATAATGAAACTATTCTAACAGTATAGTATGTCGAAAAAAGTAATTGTTTAGTATGTCAAAAAAGTCATAGTGTAGTATGTCGAAAAAAGTCATAGTATAGTATGTCGAAAAAAGTCATAGTACAGTATGTTGAATTAAAGTCATAAAAAAGTCATAGTATAGTGTGTTGAAAAAAGTCATAAAAAAGTCATAGTATAGTACAGGGGTGGCGAACCTGTGGCTCTTGAGCCGTATGCGGCTCTTTGCCTGCTCCTGTGAGGCTCTTACTGTGTGGCTGGGGGCTGTGTCATTGGTTGATTGTTGTTTTTAACTTTTCTGAAACATACAGTATTTCAGATAAGTAAAAAAAAAAGACACATTTGAATGCATCTGCCAATACATTTGCCAATTATTTTAAAATGGAAAATAATGCAGCAGAGTTTTGAGGACAGATTCTGCAACCTGAGGAAAAACAGCGGCCACAGATCACCTTCCTCGTTAACCCTTTCACTGCTGAATCCGATTGTTTGAAAGCCCCTTTAGTGACAGATGAGTGAGAGAGTTGCTTCGAGTGGCCACAACCGAGTTCAAGCAAGACCTGAAAAGGACTGTGGATAACAAAGACTGTCAGGTTTCCCACTGAGTCAATCTAAGTGAGAAAAAAAAAATATGAAAACTGCTATGTATTATGACTGTCATTAGATCTGGAAGACACTGTTGCTGTTGTAGTGTGGACGTGCATGTGTTGTGTGGCTTTTTGCTATGGTGCGTTTTTTTTTGTGGCTCTTTATACCTAACTGGTTGGCCACCCCTGGTATAGTATGTTGAAAAAAGTCATAGTATAGTATGTTGAAAAAAGTCATTAAAAAGTCATAGTATAGTATGTTGAAAAAAAAGTCATAAAAAAGTCATAGTATAGTGTGTGAAAAAAGTCATGAAGGATTAATAGTAGTGTGTTGAGAAATGTCATAAAAAAGTCATAGTACAGTATGTTGAATTAAAGTCATAAAAAAGTTATAGTATAGTATGTCGAAAAAAGTCATAGTATAGTATGTTGAAAAAAGTCATAAAAAAGTCATAGTATAGTATGTTGAAAAAAGTCATAAAAAAGTCATAGTATAGTATGTCGAAAGAAAAGTCATAGTATAGAATGTTGGAAAATTTCTTTGTAATAGTATGTCAAAAAAGTCATAGTATAGTGTGTCGAAAAATGTCACTGACAACCTAGCACCACCGCCACTTTTTGCCTACATCAACAGAAGAACAGGTACTGATCGAGTCACAAGGAGATCCTCAAGTAGTAGTATCACATAGTATGTGAAAAAAGTCATGAAGGATTAATAGTAGTGTGTCGAGAAATGTCATAAAAGTCATATTTAATATAATGATAATGAAATTATTCTAACAGTATAGTATGTCGAAAAAAGTAATTGTTTAGTATGTCGAAAAAGTCATAGTGTAGTATGTCGAAAAAAGTCATAGTATAGTATGTCGAAAAAAGTCATAGTACAGTATGTTGAATTAAAGTCATAAAAAAGTTATAGTATAGTATGTCGAAAAAAGTCATAAAAAAGTCATTGTATAGTGTGACGAAAAAAGTCATAGTATAGTATGTCAAAAAAGTCATAAAAAAGTCATTGTATAGTGTGACGAGAAAAGGCATAGTATAGTATGTCAAAAAAGTCATAAAAAAGTCATTGTATAGTGTGTCGACAAAAGTTATAGAAAAGTCATAGTACAGTATGTCGAAAAAGTCATAAAAAGTCATAGTATAGCATGCCGAAAAAAGTCATAAAAAAGTCATAGTGTAGTGTGCCGAAAAAAGTTATAAAAAAGTCATAGTAAAGTATGTCAAAAAAGTCATAAAAAGTCATAGTACAGTATGATGAATAAAAGTCATAAAAAAGTCATAGTATAGTATGTCAAAAAAAGTCATAAAAAAGTCATAGTATAGTATGTCGAAAGAAAAGTCATAAAAAAGTCATATTATAGTTTGTTGAAAAAAGTCATGAAGGATTAATAGTAGTGTGTCGAGAAATGTCATAAAAAAGTCATATTATAGTGTGTTGAAAAAAGTCATAGTATAGTATGTCGAAAAATGTAATAAAAAAGTCACAGTATAGTATGTCGAAAAAAGTCATAGTATAGTATGTCGAAAAAAGTCATAAAAAAGCTATAGTATAGTATGTCGAAAAAAGTCATAAAAAAGTCATAGTATAGTATGTTGAAAAAAGTCATAAAAAAGCTATAGTATAGTATTTCGAAAAAACTCCTAAAAAATTCATAGCATAGTATGTCGAAAAAGTCATAAAAAGTCATAGTATAGTATGTCGAAAAAAGTCATAGTATAGTATGTCGAAAAAGTCATAAAAAGCCATTGTTTAGTATCACGAAAAAAATCATAGTATAGTATGTTAAATTAAAGTCATAAAAAAGTTATAGTATAGTATGTCGAAAAAAGTCATAAAAAAGTCATAGGTCGAAAAAAGTCATAATATAGTATGTCAAAAAAGTCATACAAAAGTCATTGTATAGTGTGTCGACAAAAGTTATAGAAAAGTCATAGTACAGCATGTCAAAAAAGTCATAAAAAGTCATACTACAGTATGTCGAAAAAGTCATAAAAAGTCATAGTACAGTATGATGAATTAAAGTCATAAAAAAGTCATAGTGTAGTGTGCCGAAAAAAGTTATAAAAAAGTCATAGTATAGTATGTCGAAAGAAAAGTCATAAAAAAGTCATAGTATAGTTTGTTGAAAAAAGTCATGAAGGATTAATAGTAGTGTGTCGAGAAATGTCATAAAAAAGTCATATTATAGTGTGTTGAAAAAAGTCATAGTATAGTATGTCGAAAAATGTAATAAAAAAGTCACAGTATAGTATGTCGAAAAAAGTCATAGTATAGTATGTCGAAAAAAGTCATAAAAAAGCTATAGTATAGTATGTCGAAAAAAGTCATAAAAAAGTCATAGTATAGTATGTTGAAAAAAGTCATAAAAAAGCTATAGTATAGTATTTCGAAAAAACTCCTAAAAAATTCATAGCATAGTATGTCGAAAAAGTCATAAAAAGTCATAGTATAGTATGTCGAAAAAAGTCATAGTATAGTATGTCGAAAAAGTCATAAAAAGCCATTGTTTAGTATCACGAAAAAAATCATAGTATAGTATGTTAAATTAAAGTCATAAAAAAGTTATAGTATAGTATGTCGAAAAAAGTCATAAAAAAGTCATAGGTCGAAAAAAGTCATAATATAGTATGTCAAAAAAGTCATACAAAAGTCATTGTATAGTGTGTCGACAAAAGTTATAGAAAAGTCATAGTACAGCATGTCAAAAAAGTCATAAAAAGTCATACTACAGTATGTCGAAAAAGTCATAAAAAGTCATAGTACAGTATGATGAATTAAAGTCATAAAAAAGTCATAGTGTAGTGTGCCGAAAAAAGTTATAAAAAAGTCATAGTATAGTATGTCGAAAAAAGTCATAGTATAGTATGTCGAAAAAAGTCATAGTATAGTATGACGAAAAAAGTCATAGTATAGTATGACGAAAAAAGTCATAGTATATTATGTTGAAAAAAGTCATAAAAAAGTCATAGTATAGTATGTCGAAAAAAGTCTTAAAAAGTCTAGTACAGTACGTCAAAAAAGTCATATTATAGTATGTTGAATTAAAGTCATAAAAAAGTCATAGTATAGTAAGTCGAAAAAAGTCATAAAAAACTCATAGTATATGTTAGGGAAAATATGATATTATATATATATATTATATAATATAAATAATATTATACTGAATACTTTAAACAAGATAACATGGGAGCCACTGTCTTGTCCTTGTCTGAGCATGGTGTGATGCTGAGGAAAGAACAGGTGCTCCCTGACTAGATAAGGGAGACGTCATTGTCTCTTACCAGATAAACAACTGACGACACCAACACTTGTATCATGATTACCACATTCTACGTTGTATTACAAAAGCTGCTGTAGAGAGTTTTTCGTTAGGTCATTGTCTGTACTATTCTGTAGTGCGGAGACGGCCTCCTTGTTGGGTTCTCAAGTAAAATTAACTTTATATATCTTCAGTGGTCTCTGTCTATTCTTGATAATATAATTATTATAGTATGTTGAAAAAAGCCATAAAAAATTCAAAGTATAGTATGTCGAAAAACATAATAGTATAGTATGTTGAAAAAAGTCATTAAAAAGTCATAGTATAGTATGTTGAAAAAAAGTTATAGTATATGTCGAAAAATGTAAAAAAAAGTAAAAAAAGTCATATGTCCAAAAGTCATAAAAAAGTCATTGTATAGTACGTTAAAAAAAGTCATAAAAAGTCATAGTATGTCAAAAAGTCATAGTATAATATGTTGAAATAAGGTTACAGTATAACATGTTAGAATAATTAAAAAAAGTCATAGTACAGAATGTAGGAAAAAAAATCATTAAAAAGTCATAGTATAGAATGCTGAAAAAAGTAGTAGTACAGTTTCTCGAAAAAAGTTAGAAAAAAAGTCATAAAAAAGGTCATAGTATAGTATGTCGAAAAAATCATTAAAAAAGTCAAAGGAGAACCGTTTAAGTCATTTGTCATGCAAAAACATTTCAAAACATTTAAATGTATTTGTAAAAATGTTGAGGTTGGGACTGTTAGCTGGACAAAACAAACGTTACGTTGGGCTCTGAGAACTTGTGATGGCATTCCTCACTGTTTTCAGAATTTGTACAAACCAAACAAATTTAAATGGATAAAATAACCAGCATATTACTCAATAATGAAAATAATTATTAGTTAATAGTTCAAAATGAGCTTTTTCTCAACCAACTACAACACTAAAATGCTGCTTTTACATTAAAAGCATGTGTAAAAATGCTATCGTATGTAATAGTATAACATACACGTTTATTTCTGCTTTGAGTACTTTTACTTTTAATACTTTTAAGTACATTTTCCGGTTTATACTTACATACTTTTACTTGAGTAACATTTTCAATGCAGGACTGTTACTTGTAATAAAGTATTTTTACAGTGTGGTATTAGTACTTTTACTAAAGGATCTGAATACTTCCTCCACCACTGCTGGTGTTGAATCTAACGACCCTTACATGAGAGAGGCTTTTATTGTGAACCAGAATTACATTTATGGAATGTGACTTCTTGAAGGCTCCATCTCTCTGTTTTGACGACCTCAGATTTGACAAACATAAGGTGTGTCTTGATCGGAACCATGAAATTGCAAAACATACTGTAGCAAAAACATAAACTCACAGACAATTCAATTTAAACACAATTTATTTTTCTGCTTAAATAATTACTTGGATCATCCAGTGTAGGCTATGTTGGTTCATCATACATGTTGGTACCAGATTTATCATCAACAATGGATGCTTAGGGTGGCTTTGTATGAAAAATGACAGACATAATTTTCTTTTTAAATTACACAGAAACAGAAGATCAGATGTTTAACAATGTGTAATCAATACTGTGATTTAGCCATTAATAAAAAGAACAATATTTGAATAATGGGGCTAAAAATTAGATTCTCTGTTCTAATGTAAATACAACCTGTTAAATAAAGTAATCAAACCGTCAAAATAAAAGTCCCCTTTTTAAAACCACAGCAGATCTAAAAGCTTAAACTTACACTTCTATAATGCATGATGGGCTTACAGATAAACATTTGTATTTGATGTTGCACACACACGCACACAGGGCTGCTAGCAGTTAGAAGATAACACAATGTGCCGGTCTGCTGGTTACATTCGGGGACACCGTCAGTACCGTCCTGAAGGTTTGCTATCTGGTGTGTGTTTTCATTTTCAAAAAGAATATAATAAAAAACAGTTATAGATGACAGATGGCTGGGTTATTATGAGTGCTCACAAAGACAGAAGTACCATCGCTCTAATTGTATTACAGTGGGGTTTTTTTAATTTGGAGGAAAATGAAAGGAAAGCGTTAAAAATAAAGTGACGTCACATGCATCAAAATATTATTTCTCTGAAGACAAATAATGTTTCACAGGCTGAGCGGAAGAAGCTGTTGGCTTAAAAGAAACGTCCTTTGTTTAAAATCAAGCAGTTATTTTTTTTTTCTTCCATTAATTTCTCATTTACATAACATCTTTTTTTTGTTCCTTTGTATATTCATTTGGGAAGAACATGTCAGATCGCACACTCAAGGCTGCTAAAACAGTGTCGACCGCTCAATACAAATGCACCGACTCTGCAAAGCTTCATCAACTCAAATCAGTGCATAAACAATCTGTGAAGCTACCAATTATTTTTTTTTTTGATTTTATACAGTGTCATTTATATACAACAAAAATCACCCATGTACTATTATATTTCATTTAAAAAAAAAAGAACCACACGGTACACCCCTATACTGTGGGTCCAGGAGGAAAAAATAGACCATATAAGGCGAGTGTCTGGGAGAGAGTGAATCACACGTCTTCCTTATCTGTCAGCGTTTAGTTTTCCTTTTTTGTGCCATCTTTGGTCACAGGCGCCCTTCATCCATCGAAGATAAGAAAGCTCCAGCTCACGTCTATGCATGTCCTTTTCGGTGTTGTTTCCAACAGAGTGAGTGAGTTTTGGTGACATGCTCATGCGAAATCAAAGAAAAGTAACTTGTTTTGCGTTGTCTTGCGAAAACCATGCGTTGTAAGTGAAAGCTTCAGACACGTTTTGGCCGATTGACGAGGCTTCCAGTCTTGTTTTTCCTCCCAGGGTGTGTGGTGTCGCAGGTGGACGTCAGTGGACCTGGAGGGTGAAAGGTTACAAACTTATATATTAAAATTTGAGCTGCTGTGAATGGATTGATGCTGTACATATTCAATTAAAGAATGTGCCATTACAGAATCTGTTAAAAGGCTGATATTCTGCCATCAATTAGTTGGTTTATTTTTTTTACGATCATTTCATTGATTTTCTAAGCAAATGTGTCAAATATCGCCAGCTGCTCTTCTCTGTTTTATATGATTGTAAAATAAATGGTAATTCAATTACATTTTTTAAGTTTAAAGTTGTTTTTTTTACTATTTTCTGACATTTCATACAGAAATTGTCAGTATGCTTATTAGCTTTCTTGCAAGGAAATTGATACCACTCTCATGTCTGTACACTAAATATGAAGCTAGAGTCAACGGGTCCTCAGCTTAGCTTAGCTTAGCACAAAGACTAGAAGCAGGAGGAGGAGGAAACAGCTACCCTGACTCTGTCCAGACATACCTCCCTTTAAAGCAATACTAGAGAACTTTTGCCGCTTCGGTCCCCCTACAGGTTGGAAGCGGAATTGTCCATTACATTACATTATGCAAGTTTGCCAGATCGGGTAGCGGATCTGTAGTTCGAATGAACTGGACAATAGTCAGTTTACAAACAGGATATAAAATGTTTGTTAGTGAACTAAAGGTGAAAACTGAAGGTGTATTTTTTAGATTTTGTACAGAGTCTAGTTATTTTCCCCCGCAAGTCTACAAGTCTTTATGCTAAGCTGAGCTAAGCTAATTGCCTTATGGCTCTAGCTTCATATTTTAAGACATGATTTTAGAATGAAAGTTTTATTGTCATATGCACAGTCAGGAAAGGAAGGTTTCCCTGTACAATGAAATTCTTCCTTTGCTGTCCACAGAATGCCAAGCAATGTAAAATCTACAATATATACAACAAATATACAATATTTAGCGTACAGATGTGAAAGCGGTATCATTCTTCTCATCTAATTTTCAACAAGAAAGCAAATGAACATATTTCCTAAAATGTCTAAGTTCCTTAATGCAGTTATTGCAAAATGTATTTCACATTTCCAAAGACATTTTTTTAACACTGAAAAGAGAGACTGTTTTGTTGCATCATTAATCTTAGTGCTAATTTGTAAACCATTCCATTATTTGGGCTTTACAGATTGATATTTATTGACTTCATGAATGGATAATTGTCAAATTGAAGTTGTTAGCCTCTTACCTGGTTTAGTTGAGAGCTCTTCTGTTATGACTGACTCTTCTTCCCTTGTTTCTTGTTGCCGCTGTTTCCAGGCTTGGCAGAGGGAGAATGAAGAAAGCAGTGAAGTCCACAACAGAGAGAAAAACAAAGAGAAAACTAAAGTTAGCGTTGTGCTCAGGCTGAAAATATAACCTGTGTGTGTTTGTGTGTTAATGAAGCACAGTTGAGATCAACTACTGTTGAGGAGATCACAGGCAACATGCTGCAAGAGAGACAAGTTTAAGGAGAGAGAAAAAAGGACGTTAAAATTACTACTTTGAAATCACACATGCATCAATACTTGTTAGACGAGAGAAAAAAATAATTGATTTTTCTATATTAGTTCATACATGTGATACTAGTAGTTCTCAAGCCCAATCAACGAGCCAGGGCTGTTGTACAAAGCTGTTGGATGGGTTTGTAACACTAAGTACTACTGACACTGCAGTACAGAGGAAACACACACAGCAGACTAATGACTGCTACTCTATTACACAGCATTGCAAAAAGTGCATCCATTTTTTCACATTAGTATAACAGCAAACAGCAGATTAATGCTCAAATCCGACCTACAAATGTGCATGTGTCTGTTTTGCTCTCGTCTAGTTTAATATTTTCTATAACCTGTTTTCAATCCAAATGTAGCTAAAATTTTAACTGAATTTCCAGAAAATGTGCAAAGGAAAATACAAATGAATGTGTTTCCATTCACTACTGTTATGTGAATATTAAGAGTTGGGTCATCAACATAAATAGCTGGTGGCGCTAATTCTCCTGTCGCGTTTAACCATTAAAGAAGAGGAGAGATGCCGTAATCAAAAGGGCGCCAGTCAAACCAAACCAACTGTTAAAACAAATGTGGAAAACATGACGGAAATGTACCATTTGTTTGTTTCACGATTAATTTGAGGAACATTACAGTCCCTCACGTTTTGCTTTTATCAACCCCAAATTTTGCAATCAAACCTTTTTTTGCAATATTCAGACTTTTTACCCCAGAATTTCCAGCAGTTCCACTTTTCCAGCACATTAAAACAAGTGGGTGAAAATGGATTTTTTTTTTTTTTTTTAGTGCATTATTGTCGATACTGGAAGCTGGTCTGTGGCCCTTCCTGCCTAATCACTGTAGCTCTACATAGTTTGTGAAAGAATGCAAGCTATGACTGGTCAGCGTTCAAGGTGTAGTCTGAAATTTAGGCGCCATCGTCTCCTGATTTCATCTAGTGACCGTCTGAAAAAAATGCGTAGACTTATCCTGGCATAACTTTGCTCCAGAGCAGGGTTTAGCTAAGCTAGCTTGTAGCTGAGGATGTTAAATATTCTAATATTCAAAAGTGCTCTATAGGCCAAGATCAGTTGAAAGAATACTTGAACAAACAGGCCTAAGCTCGTCCACACTTGGTGCAGAAATTCACAGATACATCCTCGATTTTCTCCGCCACTACTTTACCTCAGCTCTTGATTGTGACCGATTCTTTCACATTACTCGGAGTGATCAGTGTTTACATACAATTACAGCTTCATGCAGGTGTGAGTGGGCCAGGATAGCTCAGGAAA
The DNA here is from genome assembly GCF_008315115.2 of Sander lucioperca. Lineage (NCBI taxonomy): Eukaryota > Metazoa > Chordata > Actinopteri > Perciformes > Percidae > Sander > Sander lucioperca. Next base: position 22,387,805 of record NC_050194.1, on the reverse strand, counting down.
TTAAGTTCAGTGGTTGGTTTTTAACGCCAACCTCAGTTTTTTCTCCAGACTTCTCAGCCTTGTGGCCCTGTCGGGAGCGCTTCCCCCTCTTCTTGCCCTTCCCCCCCGTGGGTCCTGCTGAAGAAGCAGCGTCTGCGCCACCTGCCGCTACACCACCACCAACACCAACACCACCAGCACCAGCACCAGCACCAGCTGCTTCTTCTTTAACAGTTTCGGCTTCACTTTCCCTCCTTTCCTCCGTGTTGAACACACGGCGCACCACCTTTCTGATCACCTGTAGGGGGCAGAAGCATGTCAGGGGGGAAGAAGTGGGGAAGAGAAGCAGGAAAGCATTTTGTGAGTAGAAATGATGGAATGGAGGGTGAGGAGGTGTGTGTAGATATACAGTATATATATATATATATATATATATATATATATATATATATGTGTGTGTGTGTATATGAACTGCTATGTGATACAGTTTGTGTGTTACTGTGTGAAATAGTGTCTTTCAGCATCTTAGTGACACTGGTTCTGGTGTGTCTGTGTGTGTGTGTGTGTGTAAGCTGTAGGATAAAGATGCGAGAGGTGACGGAGGAGGGCGGGGATGGTTACTTTTCTGGTGACCAGATTCCCGTCTTCATCTGTGAACTGCTCCTCTGTCACAGACTCCCCAGGAATGTTTTTGGCCTCCTCTCCCTGAGGTGAAGGGTTAAAGGACGGGTTAAAGGTGGATGGAGGAGTGAGAGATGGGGGAGGGGAAGGATGGAGGTACAGATTGGGAAGAGGTTTGAGAGGTTGTCTATAGGACTGTTATACATCTGGTTAATTAGACAATAACAGACTTCCTGCCTGCCACAGCCGATGGGTTTCCCACTTTTACAATCAAGAATTAAGGTTCAAGTTGTAAAGTGCAGTTTCATTATTACAAATTCTCAGAAAAATAAAAACATATCCTAAAACCAAAATCCTTGACATTGGTCACCTGTGATGCATCACTGATAGCATGAAACATGACGTCTTAGTGTACTCTAAAGGCATTCAAATTCATTAACATTTTTCATTATTATATTTTGCGTTTTGGTAAGGTAAGACTGTGGAAACCCAACTGATGCTGATGCATTAACCAGGCTGCCTCAACATTTTAATATAGCTCACACTCTTCAAAACACACACCTGCAGTAGCAAAAACACTGAGAACGACCATACAAAAGCTATGGTTTATTTTAATCATTAAAGTACTGTAAAATCATGTCAATCACTGCAAAAGTGAAAACATTTTTTTTTTTTTTTTAAAAGGTTCAAACTTTTAGCTGCAAACTCTGTACGGCGATGACTTTTTCCTTCAAACCTATATTTCCTCATTCCACAATAAAGACGACAAATGTTACACACGGTCAGCTCAGAAACGAGACTCCATTTACAGAGACAGATCATCTGTATGTTAGAGCTGCAGCGATTAGTCAATTGACAAAAAAATGAATCCGCAACAACTTTGAAAATTGGTTAATTGGTTCAAGATTCTTTTAGAAATTCTCAGTATCCAGCTTAAGTGTGAATATTTCCTGGTTTCATCATTCTTCTACAATTATAAACTGAATATCTTTGGGTTTTGGACCGTATGTCAGACAAAACAAGACGTCGTCAAGACCATTTCCTGACATGTCATTGACCAAGCGATTGTTTAATTAATTTAAAAGTAATTGTCAAATTAACTGATAATAAAAATATGTGTTAGTTGAAGCTCATAAAAACATATTATTTATTTTATACATTCCAATTTAAGCATATAGTCGATAGTCTTATCCAGTTTGAATTAAGAATGAGTAAACATCTAAGGGCTTCCGTGTCTTGCTTAAGGACATTTTGATAGGACAACCATCAGAAAGGGCTTTTAACATACTTTTACAGATTTTCTGCTCCTGTGAAACCTGTGGAAAAATATGAGCCAAACACACAGCACAACCAACTGTTCACCAACCAGGCAGCAACGCCAAACAGCACGGCTGGTGGTCTAGTGGCTCACACCAACAAGCAGTGAGTCGAACTTCATGCTATAGCAAGGCTAACACACGCACGCACACACACACACACACACACACACACACACACACACACACACACACACACACACACACACACACACACACACACACACACACACACACACACACACACACACACACACACACAGTCCTATGCTCAGTATCTATAGTCAAGTTTCCATCCAAAGAAACTGTGAAATTTTGACTTCTTAAATTATAATTCTTTTTTTATGTGCAAATTGAACATTCACAGAAAAACAGTTGGATGGAAACCCCCTCTTTGATACACTCTTTCTATCACATTGTCTTACTTATAATCACTATAGCTGCACACAAACACACTCCCATGTTAAAACTCTACTACTTTCACTCTATAATACACACAAAGACTGTCAAACGTACACCAGCGCAGTTTAATGTCTGTTCACAATCTTTCTTTCTTTATATGGTAACTCAGTCTTCTTCACACACTTGCACCGAGTCTCAAAGATTTACGCAAAGTTCACTCTGCCTCGAGCGGTCCACACACCAGGCCTTACACACCTTGAGTATGACTCGTCTGCGGTACACCCTGGTGGTGACAGTGGTCTCCTCATCGGAGCCGGACTCGTCAGCTCTAACACTCCCCTGACGAAGGCAGCCCAGTAGCATTGTGACATTAACAAGCAAGTGTGTGTATGTGTCTTCAATTTATGACTTTGTGGAAAGTTAAAATGAAATATTGGACCAATCTTTTCCACAAAAATAAAGAACATAAGTTACATTTAAATGTAAAACCAATTACAACTGAATTTAAGGCTTTAAATTGTCTTAATAACAGCAAACAATAATTTTTTAAGTCACAGACACCTAGGGCTGGGTACCGGATTCAACACTTTTTAGACACCGACGGAATGGCCTCTAAAATATCGAGAATCGAAAAATTCCTCGTCATTCAATACCTAAGGAGTAAATCTCATCAGCGTCAGTGAGCCAATAAGCATGCAGCATGCTTCTACCAAGATCTAATAATGTGTTTTTGATTGGCTGTCTAACGTTACATGTCGTAGAGGCACGCAGGAAAAACTCTACATTACACAGAGACGGGGCTCACGTAGTAGGATCTGAAAAATAAATGAAAAGATTTATGCCATAATGTGTAATATTCTAATTTCTTTTTGTTTTATAAAATTGGTACCGAAAAAGTATTGAGTTAGGAACCGGTATTGAAGTCATGGTATTGGTATCGGTACCGGTATCAAAACTTTTTGAACGATATCCAGCCCTACAGACACCACAATGTGCATTTGTGCATGAATCTCAAGAAAACATAAAAAAGTAAATAAATATACAATTGTAGGCTGTCACACCCCGTTTGGAAGAGTGACTCTCACCTGGACTTTGTGCTGGGACTTTTCACCTCCATCCTCCCGTCCTCTGCTTGGTCCCGCTGTGCTGCTGTCACCCTGAGATGCCTTCCTCTTGCCCTCCTTTTCCTTTCCTTCGCTGGCTGCGTCAATGTGACCACCGTTCTTTCTGTCAGTCTGAGCTGGGGGCTGCTCCAACGAGGCCAGACAGTCGGGACTGCGGGAGTGAAATATAGTGATCACAAAACTGGACTGACAGAAAACCTTGGTGTGTAAATATGATAACAGAATAAGGACACGTCCTACCTGCCCTCCTCGGTGCCGGGGTCGTGGCCACGGGCTGCCGACTCTATGATTGCGCCGGATGTCTCGCATCTCAAGCCTGGAACTGAACACACGTCTTTTTTTGCTTGATGTAGTTGTTCAAGGATAGCATTCATCCTCTCCTCTGTCATCTCCTCGTCCTCCGAGCCTCCCTCCTGCTTTATATCCTCCAGCAGACTCTGCAGCCTCTCTGGGGTCATCTCCTCCTCTTCTTCTTCCTCTTCCTGCCTTGCATTTCCATGACCAGTGTCGCAGGCTGCTTTCTCTCCCTGACGCTCCAAAATAACGCCTTGCACTGCCTGAGGTTCCTTCTCTAAGGGCTCAGCATGCCCGTTTGTTCCCTTTCCTGATTGCTCTACTGCCCTTCTGTCATTATCCACCCTTTCATAATAAACCAGCCTTGTATTTTCTTCCTTAGACATCCCTCTTTCCTCAGTGGTCAAGGCTGTATCTTCGGCCCCGACGATGGGGGGCTGCGTGGCGTTAGAGGTGGGGCCTGGGGCGACTGTGAGGGGGTCGCTGCTGGACGTACTGGTGGTCTGAGTGAGAGAGAGGTCGCTAGGTCTAGTAAGCATGATCTTGCTAGGGGAGTCTGCGCTAGCATCGCCCTCGCTAAAGAAGTCGTCTGAGCGAAGCGGGGTGGGGGGCTCGAAGTTCAGGTCTGAGGGGGTTTGCAGCTCCAGATCTATATTGTCGTATCCTGGGTGGATGGCAGGAGTAAAGGATTAGAGGGTGAGGGGATGGAGGAGGGAGGGAAAAAGAAAAACAGGGAAGGAAAGGAGGGAGGGAAGGAAGGGGGAGTAGAGTGGTGGAGGGGATGAAATGATAAACACTTGTAACATCTAAGGGTAGTATTTGTTCAGAAGTCACACGTGTACCCCTAAATGAATATTAGAGCATATAGAAACTAAAAAGGCTGATATTTCCCTCAGGAGTTGGTGGAGACCAAAAACTGAGCTACAGTAAAAGAGAGTAAATATTGATGTTACACAAGCGAAGTGGCCAGAAACACGACTGTAAATGAATGATAATGTTTACTGAATGTGTAAATAAGTTGCTGTTTTCGATAACATGTTTGCCATTAGGGGTGGGAAAAATAACCGATTCTTAGATGCATCGCGATTCTCTCTAGAACGATTTGATTATCGATTCTGATAAGTTAATAATCGATTTAAAAAAAATAGTACAAATGAGAAAACAGAGTGACTGAAAGAGGATGGGATAACGGACAACAACTTAGAGTTTAGGCAAGAGTGCAGGAAAAAAACACACACAAAAATGGCCAAAAGGAAAAACAAATTAAATGTTGTAAATATACACATGATCTAATAAGACATACATAAAATAATTAGGCAAAACACATAGGCCGTTCATCTACTTTATCACATTACATCTGACCACCTCATGTTTCATGTTCTAAGAAGCCAATTCTCCACCTTTAAACATGACTGAGCCTCTGACGTGGAAGATTACTGAGAGAGAAGGTGACTTTCACAAGCACGTTTAAGGCTTAAGCATGGAATGACTACCAAACAAAAACCTCAGTAGACAAAACATTTCATTAAAACTTGTGTGTGACAAATATATGTCAAAATCTAAGCTTTGTCTAGCTGCTTTGTCTAGGAAGTGATTAGCAAACTCAGATTTATATGTATATTTTTTTAAATCACGCATGGAAATGTACATAAAAAAATGGTTGCATCGATATGCGTCGAGATGCATCGATAATGGGTTTAGAATCGAATCGTTGGCCTCTGAATCGGAATCGAATCATGAGGTGCCAATCGAGTCCCACCCCTATTTGCCATGTCAGTTTTGTTGTGTTTACAACTTGTTCTACTGCCCCCAAGTGGCCAAAAAAAAACACATAGGGGAAATGTGTAACTTCTGGACCAACACTACAGAGTAGACACATGAACAGATCACAAGATGGAAACAGAAACCAAAGTACCAAAGACAGAATATAAAATGTAAGATAGAAACTTGTACTGTTTTTATATAGTTTCAACATGAACATTCAGTCACACTAATGTCATAAAGTTCCTCAGGAACTGTGGTAGTTCCTGGTTAGCACCTAACTAGCACTTAAGTCAGCCAAGCCTTTTGTAAAAGCACCAGTTCAGACATTAAGCCTCAGACAATTGAAATGCAACAGTAGTGAAATTAGTAACACTTTGCACTTTGAACAAACAAGATTGATTTCAGCTCATGGTCTCATCATCTCAATAATTATGTCAACGTGAGAGTATGAGCAAAATCTTGTGTAGAATTTAGGTATGTTATTTGTGTTGATTTCAACAAAAGGCAGAGAGGAGCAGAGCAACAGAAAGGCATCTAGATGTAGATTTCAGAAACAGAACGATCCCGTATGAAGTGAGAAGGGACACCAGGAGGGAGGGGAGAGGGTGGAGGAGAGGTGGGAAGTAAAGAGGAAGGAGGGTGATGATTTAGGGAAGGAGAAGGGGAACAATGAGGAGAGTGAGAAGGAAGGGGAGAGGATGAAGGGGAAGAAAAGGGACGAGGTGTAGAAGTGGAAGAAAGGGGAGGAAGAGAGGAGGCACATATCAAAGAGAGAGAGGGGGGAGAAGACAGGGGAATATAAACAGGAGGAGATGGCAGGGGAGGGAGAGATGGAAAGGTGGGAGAGGAAGACAGATCGAAGAAGTGAGGGAGAACAGGAGGTGTGGAAGGGGGAGACGAGAAGGGAAAGACGGAGGAGGGAGAAGGGACAGCAGGAGGGGAGGAGAATGAGAAAGGGGTGATATGGCTGGGATGAAGGGAAGGAGAGGAAGAGGAGCTGGAGGTAAAGGACGGAGGAGGAGTATGGAGAGGAGCAACAGGCTGAGGCCTTTGAGCACACAGAGGGAATGTAGGAGACCTAAGAAGTTTTGGAGCTATTACAATTATCACAGTTCACAAAAGACAAAAGAAAAACACAGGACAACTGTTAGACAAAACGTTGATGATAAGACAAACAGCATATAAAACAGATTGATGCACGGACAGGGAAGTGAACGTGTGACTGATGAAGCCGCAGAAGCAAACATATTGCACAATAGAGTCATGGGATTGCTTATCTCTCGGGTGATAAGCAAGAATAGGCGTCGTAGTGAATAGCAGTAGCATCTTTTCAAAAAGTAGGAAAAAATAAGGTGGCAAAATTCACACTCTGGATTTTTCTTGCTTGAGGACAGGTTTTGGGAACTAGGAGGTCTAAAGTGTGTTGAGAGAACTAAGAAGCAGGATGGGAACTGGGAATGCTGAAAGGCCAGGATTTTATATATACTGAGGTCATTAGACTTAATTTCCCAAGAGCAACCCCACACCCTCCTAAGACATTTTTGGCTAGCCTCCAAACAGCTGCTGTGTCCTATTTCCATACCACATACTAATTGTATACATTAAATATTATATATCATGTATTTTGTGCTAACAGGAAATGATACAATATGTCACCAAATACCAATTTCAAATGTCACTGCCAATCAAACTTCACAAAGAGATAAAAGGTAAGGTAAAATAACTTTAATATATTTCCCCCGCAAGATTGTTTAAAAAAACAAACTATTTTACCTGAATTAATTCATATGGTTATAGATATGCTAAGGCTAAAGCCTGATAGTTAGCTGTAGATGCCTTCTACTGTAGTTAGAGCAGAGCTGGGCAGTTGAGGCTTTAAGATTGCTAGCTCCCTACACGACTTGTGGACTTGTTGTTAGTGCTGACAGGGGGCACTGTTGTACTTCCAGTCTTACTCTAGGCAGCCTGAGCTCAGCAGCGAAGGTAAAAGATTGGTTCCAGAAGCAGCTGAAGTCAGCAAAAGTTAGCCACTGGTGGAAATTAGCTGGTTAGTGGTGCTTAGCGCTGGTAGGGGAGTTTGCAGAAGGAGTTAATCGCTCGTATGCAGAAGAAGAGGAGAAAGGAGGAGGAGGAGGAGGCAGCGGGGCGGTCTGCTGGTCTCAAAGCAGGAGAAGCTACAGTGGAGTGTAGAGGCTGGGAGGCTCGGAGGAACCCAGGAGATGACAGGTACAGTACAGCTAACAGCAGTGACACAGAAGCATAATTATACACTGTACACTTTGAAAAAAGGTGTATCATTTTCAACTCATCTGTGAGCGTCATCTGGGACAGAGCACATCCATCCATCAAGGTGTGCTCTGCAGAAACACGCGTGCGTTCACTCATGTGTTGAAAAGGCTCCACCCATTTGAAGAGTGTTAGAAGTGTATTGTTGTTAGCCAACAACATTAGAGCAGGCAGCCTCTCACACAAAGCCATAGCCATGCATTTAGTTAATTATTGTTAATAATTAAAAATCTGTTAAATATTGGTTTCATTTTAAATCATCTTTACAAAAACATCCACTCATTAAAGCAATCGTAACATGGATCTTTGTGTTAGGATGACTTTCAGAAACCTAATTAGACAGATTGGCAATGAGGCCCATTTCAGAAGTTTGCTTCAAAGAGTGCCTGGCTAACACACACAATTCTGTAGGTTCATCTACTGACTGCTAAAGAGAGGTAATTTGATTTGACTGGAGGATTTAATTTTCTTGTTTCATTGACGAACAACAATAGAAAAATGTTCACATAAAGCTGGGTACAGACCTAATGGCAGTGGTTCTAAAAAGCAAAACAATGTCAAGCATACAGTTGATGCAGTGGTGGAAGACATATTAAAATCAAAAAGGGAAAGTATCAATACATTAAAATATGTAGTGGGGTAAAACGTACGTACAAATGTAAACACATCTGCTGCACATGCTTAACAAAACACCACTCCCTTTGTTGGACAGGTGATTTGTGTAGGGTTTTGAGAAAATTGTGAATGCGCCTAACTTGTGATGAAAAGGCTAATTGCTGTATTTTATAATCATCTGTCTGTAACAAAGGGCACATTGTCATCACTGTTCTGAAATGTCCCTCATTGGGTCTGTCAGAACCAGAGTATACTGGTCGCTGCCACATTTCATTTTCATTAAAGAGGAAAGAGAGAAAGTTAGAAAGAGAGAAAGACTTGCCATGCTGCTTAAAGCAAGCATGCTATTAGAAATTTGTTGTGATAATTATGTTTTTATGTATTTTCTAATCGCATACAACAGAAATTGACAAAAGGACATGTGTTGGGTATCAGTTCAAATTCTAAACTTACGTAACATACACATAAACATAACTATTAATGAACCAAATCGTGAAGCAGTGCCCTAAACCCATCTCAAAAATGTGCTTCATCAACAGGATTATCAACACATTTATCAGATGGGACAGAGACACCAGTTCGTTAGCGGCTTACATTTGCTTCAGGATCATGCTTTCGAACAGTTTACAATAACAGTCACACATACTAAAAAGTCTCATGCACCCAAAATGGTACAGATTTTATAGAAAAATATATAAATAATCACCCAAAAATCTATCTTGCCATTAACGTTCCAATGACTTAGTGCTACAAATTAATTGCACTGCCCAGTGTTGGAAAACTAACAAGCTGACTGGGGTGACTGCTAAGGAAGACTCTAATGCTGTTACTACCTGATGGTCCATTAACTGATATGAGTTATTTTGGTTCAGTTCTAATTAACTTCCATTGTTTGGTCAAGCCTGATTGGTTCTGGTATTTGTTTACACAGTCAGGTCTGACTATCTGGCTGAGAGAGGAGGTGAAGAAGGGTGAAGGGATAGACTGAAAGATAGACTGAGAGTTCAGCTAGGGTGGGCTACACTTTACCATCGGACTGATCCGGGAATACTGCGTTATCATCGGCAAAGCAGCGTGTGCCTGAAATGTTACCGTAGTCAAATATGGGCCCTTCCAGCAAAGTCACAATATCCAACCGATTGATCTTAGTCAGCACCGCAGTTAAAGCATCCGCTAGAGAGGAGAGACACAGAGAAATTGCATTCACAGTCATGTTCTAATAGCATAAACCCTTGACATTGTCAGTTCTATTGATTCCTTGTTTTCATAAACTAGCAACTGAAACATGTTTTCTCATATACAAGAATGTTACCTAGAAAAAGCTTAGCTTAGAAAAGCTTAGCTTAGAAAAAGACCTAGATAGGAAAAACAATTTCCATTTCTCTCTGTCACACACACATAACAATATATGCACATGTGGCCGGTTTAGCTCAGCTGGTAGAGCAGGCACACATAGAGGTTTACTCCTCGACGCAGGGGCCGTGGGTTCGACTCCGACCTGCGACCCTTTGCTGCATGCCATTCCCCTTCTCTCTCCCCTTTCATGTCTTCATCTGTCCTGTGGAATTAAAGGCCTAAAATGCCCAAAAGATAATCTTAAAAAAACAATACATGCACGCACACACACACAAACACACACTGCTTACTTGTGGCATTTTTACCGTCCCTATGCACCCATTTCTTTAGGAGCATGAAGCTCTGTGCTGTGAGGGAATTGGGGTTCTCCACTCTGATAAAGTTGATCTCTTCCACAGAGAAATCCATCTCCCTTGCCAGCTCTGTAACGGCAACAAACACCGCAGAAAAAAAAACACTTTTCATGAGAAAGTAAAACCATAAAGATTCCGTCATTTGTTGCTCAACGGATCGGCCTTGACACTAACATTGCACGAGTCTCATTTCTATTGAGGTAACCTATCCTAAAAGTGTCTGCACTGACAATGAGGCACTGTGATTTATCATCCATTAAGTGTCATGTTCTCTCTTAGTCAGTGGCTGACAGAATCACAAACAACATCACAACATTGCAAAAGGTGACAGTACAAAAATGCCTCCACAAATGCAGAAACTAGCTGCTGCCTGATACATCAAGTGTTGTTTTTATTGCTGCCACAGGGGTTTACACAAATTAACGCGTGTAGAAATGCAGAAAAACAGCAACGATAATCAGATAGAAAAAATATATGAAGAGTGAGGCATTTTAAATTAGATTTCAGGCTTGCAGCTATTATAATTCACCTTCCAACTCATCTGGTCTCATGTTACAAGCTACACTTAATTGCTCATGAAACAAGAGGGGATGGACATATTCTTATCTGATGAAAAAATCCCCATGATATGTGTCAATACTTCTATTTTAATTCATTTCCTAAGTGATAATTCACTAAATGATTATGACTAACAAACACTTGGCCAAACAGTCTAAAGCTAATAAAGGAGTGACATGCTGCTTGTACAGACTGGCTGTAAATTTTAAACCACGAGAACATAATGTTCAGCAGATTGTTCACTGCAGCTCTGCAACAGGAACACACATTAAATATGGATTAGATTCCTTTCTCTGCTGAGCACTCACTCACTCAGTCACTGCACCGGACAGACAGGTACACAACTATTCACACACACACTTCGGATGGACGTCTGTGTACACACACACACACACACACACACACACACACACACACACACACGGTGACGCCCACTCACACACATCCAGGCAGGCAGGCGTGGGGCAGTGCTGCAGTGCAGGTGGTCAGGCTTGAACTAAACTGCAGAGGCCACACCCTTATCGCTGCTCAAATACAAGATATACATAAAATCCTCTTGTTGTTGCTCTTATACACTCAAACACAAATATACATGACATGGAAGAATACCCATGTGTACATTGCTGTACACGCTTTTTGCTATAATAATAATAACAATAATTACTGTATCTTTCAGCCCCCTAACTCCTCAAGTATCTCATAATGAAGTGCGTATGTTTACATTTTTTTTTAAATGCAGTTGAAAAATTACAACACAATCAAAGTTTTTTAGAAATCCCCCCCCCTCTCATTTTGTATCATATGTGTAGTGATGTCTGACTGGGACTATAAATACCACTGCAGTACTTTTCAGTTAAGACATGTATACTATATGTCCACCAGATGGCAACAGACACTGTAAAACTAATGGTTTGAGAGCTGGGCTCAGTCCATACATACATGAATGTTCTTTAAAATTCACATAGTGAATTGTCTTTGTTACAAGACAGGCATCATATCTAATGTTTATCAGTTATTATATATTGAATGCTATCGTCATTAAGTGTACAAGTCTCTGGTTGGAACTGATTGAGATGAACATTTTAGCTGTTTCTCTATGTCGTATAAATTACCATAATAAAGATGGTATTCTTGCTTCTTGTTTCTGAGTGTGTTTGTGTTAAAAACTGAGATGCGTGTACACTCACCAGTCCAGCTGAGTCCGAGGTGGTCGGCTACTATTGCCATGCGGAGGTCTGTTCTCTCACAGGGACTCTGAGGGCCTGTGTCAAGGAACCAAGTAAGGGCAGGACACAAACAATTAGCATGTGTTACTAGGACAACAATCCCCAAATTAATTAAAAGTGGTTCTTAGTAAGAGATACACAAAACGGCTCCTTTAAAATGACCGCCGTGGGGATCAATGATGAAAGAAACAGATTGGGATTGTGAACTGAAAGTTTGTCTGTTTCAGACTGCAGACATTAACGTGGTTTAACCATAAGACCTACTTAATACCTTATTAACCTACTTAATTAAAATGAGTTTTTGTCTCTTTTGTTTTGGCATTTTCTGATGTGATATTCATGTTAAACCCAGTAGGGTTGGCGACTGAACAAACATAAAGACTAACTTTAGCTCACTGTCCCGGGTCTCACCTCTTGGAAAAAAAACTAAACAAAACAAAGAAACTGTTTTTCTGGCCAGACTCTCCTCAATGATTCAGTTTGGATAATGGACGCTTGATAAAAGAAATAGTTTGTCATTTTGGGAAATATGCTACAGCTCGTCTGTCCAATAAGGAGCTGGAGCCAGGAGACAGTTAGCTTAGCTTAGTTTAGTGTAAAGACGGGAAATGGGAGAAAACAGCTAGCCTGGCTCTGTCCAAAGGTAAAAAGAAATCTGACTACTACCTATTCCATACAAAAACAGCGTGAAAAAAAGTTGGTTTTACATCGGGTTATGTCAGATAATAAGAGTATTTCCCAAAAGGTTCAACTATTCTTTTATGTTTTACAATGGACTGTCTATAGGACTATATTCTATTTATTTTCTCTTAATTATTAAGCCTTGTCAAATGCAGATATGCCCTCTAAACAGGACATAGAGAGTAGTGTAATGGAGATTTCTATACCATTTTCACTAGACTAGCTTTCATAACGAGGACAACTAAGTAAACCTGAATACATGTCTAATTAGATTCTTGCAGTAACTTTTCGACTAGCACTATTAAAGAACATCACTGTGACAACTGAATATACAAAATCAAAAGCACGAGGATCTGTGAGGCCAGAAAAGGAGAAACAAAAAAATCACATTTTCACACTAAAATATTTGACGTTCAGTAGTATTAGTAGTAAAGGTTCAAAGAGTTAAAGAGCGTTGTATCACATCACTAACAACAGGCAACATTCTTTCCCACTGATAAAAGCAATTCATGGCTTCAACTTGAAATCAAAAGTAGCCCAGCTGCACTACGTTTTACACCGACTGAAACACTCTTGTGGAGCTGACATTCATCTGATTGTCAAGTTCTGCCGATGAATTATTTTCGCAGTGTTTTCAAAAGAGCAAAAGTACCACCAAATGATTTCTACAAACTAGGCAAGCAGACCAAAACAAACACAAAGTCTGTATTTCCCCAAACAATCTTTTACATCTAGACTCTTCGTTTCGATGGTGGTAGTGAGTGGTGTGGTGTCATGTGGTGAGGTGCATGCTAATTTGATCTTCAATGTGGAATGAAAGTGAGAATGTGGGTGGTACCCTGTAAGACCCCCACAGTATTGGAAAGAAATGTATACTAACTCTTAACCCCTCATCTTGCAAACCAATACTGACAACTAAAAAGTGTTTGCTGATATTAGAAGTGGAGGTCCTGTGCACCAAAAGACATCACTATAGTCTGTTACAAAGCTCCAACTAGCCATTAGGTAATTAATCCACTCTCATAGCACATGTACAGACACCCCTTTCCCTAGCCAATTTTAAACATCAATCAACATGAAAGCAGGGATCCAGGGACAAATTTTCTTTATCAGTATTGCTGATTCTGTCATCGATTCTCTATGTCTAAGCCTTTACCTCTTAATAAGACAGCACAGGACACAGATAACAAGAATGACAGGAAGAAGAAGGGAAGGCTACACTTACAACATCACATCACAAAGCACCCACAACAGCTACATGCATCCCATAAAGAATTATAAAGTATAACAAGTGTTTAGAAAGAGTTTACAAACTAGTCTGGTTCTCCGTGACAGGAGTCGTGATTGGTTGATCAACCTGACTCCCTTGCTCCTTCTGCTCTTGCTCCTTCCCTCCAAGTGTCCGCCTACTCTTCCTCCTGCTCCTCCTCATCCTCTCACTGCTGGCCTGCTCAACCTCAGCTCTCACATCTCTAGCAGATGGTGTTGATGTTGTGGTGCTGGTGGAGGTAGAGGTGCGTGAAGGGCAGGAACTTCTAGAAGCTCTAGATGGTTCTGACAAGGACGTGTTCCTGGTAGTGCTGAGGCTGCAGCTCTCTTCTTCCTCAGTGGGCAGTGTTTTCCCCTCTAACTTTCTTTCAGCCTCCTTGGGAATGGTTTGGTCCAAATGTTTGGCTGCCTGGCTATTTACCGACCTTGTTTTAACATTTTTGGAGACCACTGCACTGTTTTTTCTTCCTGTCTCATTTCTGCTAATTGTACCTGCAGTTTGCACTAAACTGTATCTGTGTTCAGTACTGGATCTACCTTTAGTTAGTTGTTTATTACCCCTGTCAGTTTTATTGCTTCTATCACTAACAGCAGATTTAGTTCCAACCTGCTTCTGCTCTTGGGGACAAGAGGAGTATTTCATGGCTTTCATTACTGGGATTCTAGATTTAGGAAATACATTCTTAAAAGGCTGTAATCTTTCCCTGACATCATGCATTGCATGTTTCCTTACTAGGAATTTATCAACATTGTCTTTCACTATTGGTTGTCTTTGACTGCATAGTTTGCTGCTGGGTGCCCTCACTGGTAGCCTGGACTTGCATATCTTGCCTTTGACCTCTTTTGCTCCTTTGTTTGTTATTGCCACATTAGTATAAGCCTTGCCTTCCCTGCTGTTCTCCTCTAGCTGGCTGAAGGATGCTTCTATCTTGCTGACCTCCTGCAGAGTGGGTCTCGGAGAGGACAACAAGTTGAACACAATACTGCCAGCCTGAATGACGTCTGAATGGACATAATGGGAGTCAGGGATGTTGCAACTGGTATTGCTGCTCCATGTTTGGGGATTGCTAATCTGTTGTGATAGTGCGGAAGAAGAATCTGTGCTTTGGTAATAAGTGTGATTTTCTGAAGTCCAATCCAAATGGTTGGATGTACCTGAAGGAAGTCTGTGAATTGAATAATAATCTGTCATGCCTGATGTATCAAAATTAGAATAATCTGTATAGTTTGAGGTTACAGAATAAGAACTATCTACAGTTGTTCCTGAGGTTATGTCATTAGAGTGATCAAAGATGCCTGGTATTCTACATTTAGAACTGCTATTTGAAGCATCAGATGTTTTTTCAGATGACATCTTGAATCCTGTTCTAAAAGTGGAGAATTTAGGCTCAGTGTTGGAAGTAGAGTCTCTGCATGTGGTGTAACTGCCAGTCGCATTTGATATTTCTAGTTGGACAGTAGTAGTCTGAATGGAGACTTGAGGGACTGTTAAGGTATCTGTGGGATCCTGAATATTAAACTGATCCCCGTATTGTGAGGAGGCATGTACCTCTGAGTCCCTGACCCTGTACCTGCCCGCCGAGTAGTAATGCTCACCAATCTGAAAAAACTGGAGCCTCTCCTCCATGTCCCTCTTGCTCATGTCAATCGCACCACTGCGTGTCATCTCAAACATCTTCCCTTCATGGAAGGGGAATGGGTTTGGCTCGCTCGTCGGCGTGCTATCGTCTGTTGGTGTTCGGGCTGGGGTAGTGTCTGGTGTTGTGGCCTGAGACTGGTCATCCACAGCCAGTCCAAAAGGCTTAGGCTCACTATTGCTTCCCCTTGTCCCTCCCATGTCAACGACTTCTTCTTCTCCGCCTTTACTGGGCCAGGGGTCAAAGTCCAGCCCCTTAGTGGCAACAGTCTTAAAAGGAGAATTAAACTCTTCTTCTAACTTATAACTAAAGTAAGTGTCTGAAAATCCTTTTTTATCTGTCTGGTTTGGTTCCTGACTTTTAACCCCATCGTTACTAACACCATCAGGTATTGCACCATTTGAGGGGGTATCTTTTTCGTCCTTTTGACATTCCTCTGGGGTTTTCTCCTCTTCAATAACTTCCAGTTTGGTTGGAGGAAAACTGCGGTCAGTTGACCTAAATGTGTCTGTTGCCCAGACGTCTCTCCTGCTGTCTGGAAGACCAAACAGCCGTACATCTGCCTGCTCGCACAGGCCATCATCCTCATCCTGAAGTTCATATCCATCTAGGGAATCTATCTCTGTCGCATCTGTGTCATGAGAAAATTCTGCTGTTGTGGCTATTGAACAGTCTGTAATTGACTGGTCATTTCCATTTTGTTCATATTCATACTCCTCTCCTTTGCCATTAGAACCTTTAGAACCATTGGAACCATTGGAGCCATTGGTCCCACCATTAGTTTCATTGTTATTTCCATTTTTGTCATGTTTTTTAGATTTAGATGTCTTTTCCTTCTCCTTCCTCTTCTTCTCCTCCTCCTCTTCCTCTTCAGGAACTTTGCAAGATAATTTCCTACAAGGAATTGGCTGAAAGATTGACTCATCCTCGTCTTCTCCTGCCTCTTCATCATTTGACTGACTGTCATCTTCCCCTGGGGAGACTGGGGAAGGGGGTTGGATACGTATAATTGGCTCTGTCAATAGATGCTGGTCATGTTGTTCCTGTAAGTTCACCTCCATCATTTCTGTCTCAGTCTCTGAAGAGGCACAGGAACCTTTCCTTTCTGAGTCTGACCTTTCTGAAGCCGAGTCTAGAGGAGGAGGGGGAGGGAACTCAATATAAGCGATGCCTTTGTCTTTTGATACCTCATTATGTTCCTGCTCTGATGTTTCATCATGCCTGCCATTGATTTCAGTTTCTTGCTGGTTGAAATTACAAGTTATTTCCTGCTGGTTATCATTTTTTTGCATTTCTTTCTCATTAGCATTAGCAAGATCTGCTTGGGTGCTGTAAACACTAGTTTTGCTTTCTGGTAGGACCTCTTTAAAAGAGAAAACAACTTTGCTTTGGTCATCTTCCTCTGATTCTTCAGATACCTCCATGATGGGGCTGGGTTTCCCTGGCATGAATCCCATAAAGCCATCAGGGGTCCTGGGCATAAGTTCATAGCTGACCTCCTCAGAGCTGGGGGTCTCTGGTGTAAGGGGGCTTTTCCCTGAGCTATCTATGAAAGAGACCTGTTCTAGTGTGTCATCATCGGGGCTTATGGGGCTAAGTGCTGAATTTGATTTCTGTTTGACCGTGTACAGTGACCCTTTGGCCTCCCTCTCTGCCTGCCTTCCCACCTGGACACTGACATAAACAGGTAATGTTTTGATGCCCTTGAAATTTTCTTTGGTTGTTGTAGCAGTTGGAGAAGTTATCACTTTTTCCAGTGTGTCTCCAGGGCTCGGAAGGTTATTGTAGTTGGAATCTTTGGGTGCATTATCTAGAATTTCAAAAGTCAGATCTGTTTTTGCCGGTGTTGTCTCAAGACGCATCTGTATTTTGCTCTTTGATAATGTGGGTATCTGTGAGGGTTTAGTTATGGTCGGTTTCTTTGTGAGGTCATTATCTAAAGTAGAAGACAATCTTACAGGAATTTGGAATTCTGTCTTTTTTCTAAGGTTTTTGTTTAGTGGTTCGTCTGTGTCTTTTCTTGACACCTCAGCTATTACTTCTTTGGAAGCAGACTCACTTTTTGTGACTTGTTGGTACTTTTTAGCATCAGTATCTTTCTCTAGTAGTCTAGTAGTATCTTGAACAACGGGTGTCTGGACTTTCTGACCTTTATTGCTTTCTTTAATTTCCAGAGTTACAGTGGAAGTGATATCTGTCCCTTTAGCAGTTGCTTTGTGAGTCTCAGTTTCACTAAATTGTCTTTGCAATGAGGGCTCTGGGATGCTTTTGTTTGGCAATTTGTCTCCTGTATGTTTTGGGATTTTAGATGTTGATGATATCAAAGCAGGTTTACTGCTGTCTGTGTCCTTCCCTACCTTTTTCAGACTTACTTCTTCTGATGTTTCAGATGCTTTTGAGGTTTTTCCGCCAGCAAAAAGCTGATAAACATTGCTCTCCTGTAGTTTCTTTATTGAAGGTTTTGGCTGCACTGGAGGAGGAATTTTGGTTGGACTAGACTGACTTGATTTCTGAGCCGCAGATTCAAACTTCATCCTCACAGCATTGACTTTGGATGTTGATTTTACATGAGAGGGAGAAGAGGGTTCAGACTCACTGGTTTTAGTTTGTTGTTTAATTTTGTCCTCACTGATATAGGGGAGCATGCTTTTCTGGGGACTGCTTGGTAAGCTAGAACTTTTCTTTTCAGTTGTAGTGGTACTGCCAAACATTTTACCAACAGAAGGCTCCCTGAGTTTACTTTTACTGAAGCCCTCTTCTGCTTTAGGTTTTTGCTGTATTTTCTCAGGGGTACTGCAGGCTGAGCTAGGCCAGGACCTGGGTTCCTTTGGCTCTTGTCTCACAGGCTTTTTCTCAGGGGACTGCAGCTCATCATTGAGCTTCTCTGTTTTGTCACGGAAGAATTGTGATACCTCACTGAGTTTTTCTTCAGCTTCCTTCACAGTTTGATCCACCCTATCCTCATAAAGGAGCTTATCTCTGCTCCTGTCATGTTTGTCTTCTGTAAAACGCATCCAAACAGCATGTTTGGGGCTGCCCTGCTCAGTGGAGTAATGAAGCACTGTCACCTTATCAAACTGAGATGGTTCGTCCCTGTGCACAAATTTACCAGATACAGGGGACCCATCTCTTGATGACTTAGAAACAAACTCTCTTTTGGGGCTTCCATGCTGCTGACTCCCAGTTCCACGGCTACCACTCTGTTCAGAAACTACGTGGCTTTTTTTGTCTGTAACCATTGCTGAATCCTCTGTGTCAGAGTGAGACAGTAATGATGCGTCAAGTTTCTCTGAGAGGAGCATTTTCTCAGCAAACCTATAGGACTCGCCTCTGATTTCTGATAGCTCATCATCACAGTATTCTATGGAGTGCTGGCTTAACAGTTTCAGGGCTTTATATGAATCATCTGCTATGAGTTGGGCAGAATTTGGGCGACTGTCCTCCTCCTGTGACACTGGGGTGTTAACGCGAGATGTTTCTAGGAAGGAGGGGAGAGATTCCTCGGCAGTAAGTTCCTCCTCTTCCGGTTGGGCATCATCGTAATCAGTAAGTTCCTTAATTCCATGGTCCCCTTTGTAGACATAAAGCTCAGGGTGTTTCTTGGTTTCCCTGATAATAACCTCAGTCGGCTCTGCTGTGCTGTGGCCCTTTTCGATATGAACCTCGATTATCCTTTCAACTTTGGGTTTGGATTTAATGTCTTTGTCAAGAAATCTAGGAGTAAGCTCATCGCCTTTGACGGAATCCTGGCTAGCTTTGTATTCAAAAAGGCCTGCCAGTTCTTTAGATGGGTCCCTACCTGACTGAAAAGCTTTCATGATGTCACTAACTGTCATACCTTCCTCTATCATCTCTGCGCCATCAGTCAGTTGGGGCTTGTGGTAGACCATTCTAGTAGTGGTAGTAATATGCGTTTCCTCTTTAAGACACACACTTTTGTTTATCATGGAGTCCTCTTCTGGCATTTTCATCTGTAAGGCTGTCATGGACCTAGTTGAAGCTGCATCTGGTTCTATAAAAGGAAGAGCAGATGCATCGTCCTCCATTAATAAAGGCTCACAAGGATCATCGTAGCTCCTTATGTGGACCACTTCAGTCCTTGTCTCAGTTACGCAGGGAGGGATGGGTGAATCAGTGAATAAAGGCTTAGGTCCTGTACTCTCTGCACTCTGAGGAGCAGAGGGTGTCTTTTCACTCCTGGTCTCAAACCCGCTGTCTGACAGGGGACTCTTATCCTGCTCATGGGACAGTTCCTCGGGTGACTCCAAGATAGTGTCCGACCCCTGATATGATTCAGCAAGTTTGCTAAGGTCCTTCTCTGAGGGAGACCTAAGCATGCCTGAGACTGGTGGAGGCATTTTGAGTTTGTGCTCTTGTATCGACATAGATGGTTTAAGAACACGTTTCTGTTTCTCTTCCCCTGCACTTTTTGCCTCCTCCTCGTTCCTACATTTCAACTCTGCCATTCTAGAGAGAGAGCTAGCGCCAATGTCATTTGTTAAAAAGTCTACTACTTTAGCCAAATCTAAGTCTTTGCTGGACATGGACTGCTGCTTGAGCAGGAGTGTGTTTTCATCAAAAGGAGTGTAATACTCTGAGAGGGCACCTCTTTGTGCCTCCTCAATCTCATCTTTGGTAAATTCCTCCCATTCATCCTCCGAGGCTCTCTCTTTACCTGCAATGGCCCTACCTTCACTCATGACGTCCTTCTGTAATATCTTACTGACTTTCACTAAATCTTCTTTCACTTTCTCCACTAGAGTAAATGGCTCTTCATCCTCTAACTTGGTCTCTTTAGGAGTGCCAGTATGTGATGTTTGGACAGTTTTAGCTGCTGTCTGTGTGTCTGTCTGTAAGATAGCTGTCATTCTGATCAGATCCTCTTTCATATCTGCTACATCTTTTAGTATCTCCTGGTTGGAAGTTCCAGTTGGGTGGATGATGGCTGGTGTGATAAACGGAGGGGATTTCATTTGGGAATTTATTTTTGATGTAGTAACACAGGAAGACAAAGGGGAAGAAGAGACATGCGAAGAATCAGGCAGTGCCATTTTGAGAGACCCTGGCCCTGGTTTGACAGGGGTCTCTGGAATGACGTTGACTAATGAAAACACAGGTACAGTCACCGTGTTAGAAGAAACTGCTGAGCTGGAGGAGGCAGCTACAGATCTCAGAGAACCGTAAGCAGAGCTTGCTGCTGCAGTCTTACGCGAAGAGGACAGTGATCTAAGAGTGCCATAGCCCGACACAGAATATGAGTCTATAGCTTCATTTATGGCTGCGCTGACACCAGAGGTTGCTGCCTGGGTGGTGGCCTGGATCCTCTCCTGAAGGCTGCTACATCTCTCTGAGAGTTGGTGAGAAGAAGGGGAGGATGGTGTGGAGGAGGAGGATGGATATTTAACAGGAGAGACTGATCCGTTCATCATGGACAATTCTGAGGAAGCAATGGTTGTCTTCCCAGTTGAGGAAAGAGACGGGAGGGAGGACCTCCCTCCTCTGGATGAGAGTGATGAATCTACAGAGGTTTTCAAAGAGGACAGGCTGGAGATGCTTTTAACAGGAGAAAGGTTAGGTGCAGCTGCATCTGTCGCAATTGTGGACCCAAGGGCAGTTTTAAAAGGCAGATTAGAATTGTACATGTCGTAAGGTGTCTTTGGCGATGCTAGAGCAGTAATAGAATCTGATGACTTCTCCGGTACAGAACCATTGGGTATAGCGTGAAGTGGGGAAGTCCTTGATGTGTATGCTGAAGCAAAGCTTTTGATTGATGCTGGATCTGTGGCAAGTTTACATGGGCTTCCAGAGGACACAAGGCTGGCAGACCCCTGGACAGGGTACTGACCCAGCTGGACAACAGTTTTAATGGGTGAAGGCATAGTCCTGTAAGACCTTACGGGGGATGAGGTTGATACGTCGCTAACTGATTTAACTGGGGATGACAGGGTAGGGTGTGGTGGTGCTCCCAGGGTGGCTTTGATTGTTGCAGGACATACAGGTGAAAGGGAGGAGAGGGGCCAGGTAGTTTTCAATGGAGAAGCAGCTGGTGAGCCTGTCGGTGAATCGGTAGAGGTGAGGGAACTCCCCACTCCGATGGGCCTTGTTTGACCAGGGACGGTAATAGGAGCAGTCGACCATGGTGGGTAAGGTCTGGTTGGAAAGACAGGTTTGTGAGGGTAACCAGCAGGCAGTGTTCTTGCTGTTGTGCTTCGCTCAACTGTGGTTTCTTCAGATGATTTTGTAGAAAAATTGATAAAGAAGGAATGGGAAAAAAGAATAAAAAGAATGTGGAATAGTAAATGTAACAGAAAAGTATGTTGGGGAAGGAAAAGGAATAAAAAATGTGAAAGAAAAAGAGATCAGAGGAGGAAGAGTTTGTCAGTGACACAGTCCTGGTATCAAGGAAGGAAAAACTGCAGTTTAATAAAGTGCTGATATTTGAGTATTGATTGAAGATGGAGTTACGAAAAGAAACACTTTGTGTTCCTGTGTGATTCAGGATTGGGACATGACTCAAACAGCAACAACAACAGCAACAACATAATGAATAAACTCAACGAAGCACATACAGCAGCAAAGTAAAATTCCAAAGACAATGACAAAGACTAACAATTGACAACAGAAAAATGGTAAGACAAATGCACCAGGATTAACACAAAAACAACTTCTCTCTTTGGACGTCAGATGTTCTAAAATCAGCGTATGGATTCTGGCTCTAATTTCAATCCGCTTTTTAAAAGTGCCTTTTATCTGTTTGGTCCAAAAATGACATACAGTAATGATAGATTCCCCAAAGACAATTTGGACACTATGATACAGCAAAGCCAAAACAATGGCTGCAGAAGTTTCCATTTATTATGTAACAAACAAAATATGACAAAATGTGTTTTCCAAGACTTAAGTTTTGGCCCATTTTGTCATGCAAGATCGGTAAGAACTGGTGACAAGCACAAAGTGTGAAAAACAAACAACCAAAAGTAAGCCAAACTCAAGACCTCCTATGATGCATGCGTGTCCCACAAAAGCTGCTACATCATCACAAAGCAAAACTCAGAGGGGACAAATGAAAAACACATCAAATTTGACTTTAACCTCCCGCCCAAATGCCTATAACATGGTTGGTAAGGTAAAGATTTTTTTTTTTTAAGTTGCTGCATTTGGACTTCTAACACTCAACATTTGAAATCAACCAAACAAACCCAGAAGAAGTACAACTCACAAGGTGGGCAAGCACAGCACAAAAACCACTCAGTGACCCATGCAAAAATATGTACCATGTTGTAAACAGGCATGTAGACAGTGCATGTTATGTAGGATGAGAAATATGCATTTACATTTTTAATTTACATAAAGTAAGAAACAAATCTATCACGCATTTTACAGGTTGATTAAAATTGTTAATAAACTATCTTATTCACGAAAATTGGCATTATTATATTCATCAAAGGGGTTGTTAGTGAAAATGTCAAAACTCACTCAGTGCAGGCTCGGCCAGATAGCTGAAGCGCTTACGTAAGGCTAGGGATGCAAAGGTATGACGTCGCTCTGGCTTTTCAGTCTGCAACAATAGCAAACAACACAAAAACCTATTAGTTCTTGGTCATCCTACATTGTATGGTGCTGTCAAATGACCAACACCTTATACATGTTAAATTAAAGCAAACCTAATTGTCTGCATTAGTTGGTATTAACATGAAAACAAAGCCAATATTTAACAGTTGTGTAATAAAGCAGCAAATTGTCCTTTAAGAGCATTTACTGCACTGCACTGTAGTACTACTTACAATAATGTTGCTATGCCAAGCTAGCCAAATTAGCTTAGGGTAGTCATGACAAGCCTACAAACTCTACATTTTAAATTCTTAAAAGAGCAAATAATCAGTTTTAAGTTAATGTTACTAAGGGTTAAATCTTAACTTAAGGACAATGTAAGTACATCTATACTCCAAAGCCACTTGTATCACATACTGTAGAGCGGAAAGGATAAGGATTGGACATAAAACAAATTGTTTTTCATATCTACAATATATCATGCAAACTGAGCAGCTAAAGGTTGCTTTGAAGGAAAGCTCGTATTATCCTTGTAGAAGCGGAAAGAATAATGCTATGATGAAGCAGGGCCGCTATAGATCTAGCGCAGAGGGCAGCAAATGGTGGGGAGGGTAGTGGTTTACCTCATCCTCTGCATCTGACTCCATTTCCTGGTTCCCAAGATGCATTGCAGAAACAGGGGGGAGTAACATAATGGAAAGCAGGGGGAAAAGAAACATCAGGGTGTGAAAAACGGGTGATTGACAGAAGCTCCAACTCAGAAGAGAAGCCACTTTAGCAAACAAAAAATAAAAAAAACACAGACAAAACAAACACCAAAAAGTACAAAGCGCCAACACTCAGCAGCAAAAACAGCAAATAAATTCAAGCCACAAAAAGCCAGCTTGATAATCAAAAAAAGCCCTCAGCCAAAAGCATGTCATCCAAATCAAAAGGTAGGTAGGAACAAAATGAAACAGCCAATGACAAGAATCCACTGCATAGATAACCGATTTACATAGAGAGAAGCTTTAAACAGATAAAAGACACAGTGGCGGCAGTTTGGCCAAAGTCTTTCTCTGTCTTTCATCTATCAGTGTTATTGGGGCCAAAAGTACCCTAATCATGAGTATGGTTATGGAGGTGACAACAGAGAATGGTGAGTTCATGTTACCTTACCTTTTTCACTGCAGGAAGCGTGATGTTCAGGTTGCACACGGCAGTTTGTGGAAGGCCTTTTATAGTCTTACACTCTTTAAGGAACGTAAGACGGCCGCAGGGCTCCTGGCTGGGATCTCTCACCTAGAGAGAGAACATTGCTTCTTTATGTACCTCGTTTCTTTATAAATATCACTGCGAATGTACTATAATGTGTACACCGTACACTTGAGTAGGGTTGGCCATCGTTTTGATTTTAACAATTCTGATTCCGATTTGTTCCTTTCGAGTCCGGTTCTTATCGATTCTCGATAACGATTCTCCGTCACATGCTTATTTCACAGATAATAGGAATATTTTATCTTGATTCAATGGTGATTTATAGTTTTACCGGGCCTTTTCTGCCACACTGCAAGCCCCTGACACACCAACCCGACTGACCGTCGGCAGAAAAGGCAGTCGGACTGATCAGTCTGCACCGAAGCGACACTGTCTTGAGCGTACGTTCTGCGCGTGCGCGAGACGTAATACAAAAAAGTTTGCATGTTGCGCATGTTAAATTTGGAACCGATGATTCCATTGGAATCGTAATATTTGAAACGACTCCAAGTTGGAACCGATTCTCAATGCCCAATCCTACACTTGAGTATTACTTTTTTCACATGTGTGCAAATGTGCATACTTTATCTCATATGTTCATAGTACATGTTTGCAAAGTTTACACTTTTTTTTACAGTGGTTGGAAATTTGCTGGCTCTGTGATCAAAGAATTTGCTCCTCAAAGATTAAACTTTCAGCATGTACTTATACTCAATGACAATAAAGCTGAATCTACATCTAAAAATCTAAATCTAGTAAAGCTTCAAGATGCAACCACAAAGCATATCAAAATTCCTTTAAACCAGATGTCTTTGAATTTGTTTTCAACATATTATCTACAGAAGTGTTTTGCTAATTGAGAATTAAATAATGACTAATGGAACAGCCCTATTTATACGTAGTGTTATACACATGGTGACCTGCTCCTGTAGTTCTAATTAGTTGTGTTGTGATAAAGTGATGCCTGATTTAGTTCACGCGCAGACACAATCGTTTTCACCATACGATGCAAGAGGATCGATTATGGAGAACATGGGGTTAATGGGTCGATCAATGACATGAGAAAAGGGAACTAGGTTATCCCCTGTGGACTGGGATCATTGCATTGAAAGCTAGTGTGGGTAAGAGTAGGGCAGCTAATGGGGAATAGAGCTAAAACAATCGTGAATTAGCGCAGTATTTTTACAGCAACAAAATTATCTAGGCTGCTGCTTTTCTCCAGCATTATGTCCTGTGCCCTTTTGTACTCTGGTATGACAATTTTGGTGTAATTTTAGTAACTTTTTGTCATGTTGATTTATAGATCTTCCAACTCCAGTCTGAGAAGGAGGTTGTTGTAGATGATGATAGAGTGTATACAGTACCTTGACACAGAAGGGCAAACGGTTCTCCTTGAAGGCGTAGAAGTTAAGAACTAACTGCTGACCACCTTTAGTCAGAGGAGCCAAGTTTCCATAGCAGTCCACATAGATGGGCCTGCCCTCCAGAACCTGAGAGAGCACATCACAGAGGTAAGAACGACACATGCAACAACAACATGCATCAAACATACATATACATTACGTTACATATTTTTCAAAAGTATTCATAATAACGTCTGGAAGTAGCCCACAGCGGCTTGTAACCCTCGAGAGCACTCAGCACAAACACTTACTAATCTTTCAACTTCCTGTTTCTTTCCTCAGCACTGCAGGAGTATTTTCAGCTCTGAGCCTTGCACTCCTTCATGTTGCCTTTATAGTAAAGTTACTCATTTATGATATAAGCTTCATGTACTGCTGCGATCATTTTAAAGCACCAGGTTAACACTTTACAATAAATTATTGAGTTTTAAACATATTCGCAAGTGACACAGTCGCTGTGTGACTAACCTAAACTGCAAAAACTAAATAACCGACTATAAAGGCATTTGACAAAAGACTGCTTTACAACCAATGTTTTACCTGACAGTTGAATCAAGTTAAGTTACTTGTTACAATCCATGGACAAGAACTTTGTGCACATACACTTTTCACACCTAACCACATAATATAGTTTTATTAGAATAGCTTTCACACAGAGGATTTGCTCAATAGTGCAGGAATTTGGTAATCACTAAAATAAAAAAATAAAAAGGTTGTGTATAATGTAAAAAAAGTGCAATGTATAAAAAAATAAAGTACTTCTATTATTACATATTAAGGTCCTTAATTTGGGATTATGCTCCAATATCCCTCGCCTTGTGTCTGTAATAGAATAGATTATAACCAACCAATAATTATGTACCTCTATGTCTTTGCTCCTGGCCACCTCCTCAAAGTTCTCCTGCTGCTCTAGGGTCTTATCCACCTTGTCGTCCGTCATACAGAAGCACCTCAGATTGGACTCCACTGGGTCATTCGTCTTTGCAAACACCACAAACTTGGCCATATAGGGCACACAGATGAGCTCCCTGTACAGCTGCATGGCCAAGCCCACCGTCTCTGGGATCTGGTGGCAGTCTGCTAACCAGAACCTGCACAGACGACAAATAAAATGATGAACATTTCAGACACAGAGATGTATACAACAGCTTCAGAATAACCACAGTGTAAGACGTGTGCATGTGGAGTGTCTCACCTGGCAGAAACATTAGTGGTGAAGGAGACGCAGTCATTGATGAAGGTGAGGGGAGTTGTGCCAGTGATGTCTTCCCACTGTGCTGGGGACGTACCACCTGGTAGACAGTCATATGGGAAACATTAAACATCCTGAAAATTTCCTTTGAGGTAATTACGTTTTCTATGTACATAATATACAGCATTGGCGATTTTAGACCCTTTTTAAGGGGGCTCAAGCCCCCCTAAATTTCATCGCAGCCCCCCTAAAAATTATATATATATATATATATATATATATATATATATTATATTTTGAATAAAATAAAAAAAATCTATTTTAGGTCTTCAAGTTAGAGTTCGCCAACTTGTCTGTTAGTAACAGAGGACAATCAATTACAGGTTCAAAGGGCTTGAAACAGGTTTAATAGCCTGTGTCGCTCTCGCCGATGCTATGCACCTGTAACCCAGTCAAGGAAAGGGTTAACAGAAACTTAATGTTGGCCAATCAGACGTGGTTGTGCCAGACTCCCGCCCTAGGCTGAGTCTCTATCTGATCTGTCAGAGGGAGAGCAGGAGTGCGGTTGTGAAGTTTAACGTTGGTAGTCCCCAGAGAAGAAGTTGGTAATTTCATGGCGCAGATTAGAACCCAAATTGAAACGTAAGCAACTAAAATTGCTGAATGTTAGAACATTGTGTCAAATTGGTCGTTTATCACTGCTGAAGCGTCAGGTTTAGTTTCATCATAGTGTTAATAGCACATATACAATAATAATACAAAAAACATCAGCTGACGTTGTTGTTCAGTAGATAGCTCAGCGATTATTGGCTAATTAAATTACTGATTTTTACAGGGGGGTTAACACTGTTGCAAGTCAGTGTATCTGTGTCACAATCTCATTAGGGGCTGAGCCCCCCTAAAGGTCTGATTCTAGAATTGCCCCTGATATACAGAGAACATGGAGTGACATTTTAAAACAGACACACTTGACAGAAGTTATCATTTCTTTTGAAAAGCTATTCTAATTTAGATAAGATAATACTTTATTTATCCCGAGGGAAATTGTTGTGCAGCAGTTGCAGTACAAGGTAGGAAGAGTCCAAATAAAAAGAGTGCAAATAAAAAGAGTGCAAATACAAAGAGTGCAAATATAAAGAGTGCAAATAAAACAAAATATAAACAATATTATTAATAATGTGCAAAAACCAATGTACACAATGTCAGTAATGTCAACAAGTTAAAGGTGTCATAAATATAAACTGGTTAACGGTACATCTATTATAGGTATATATTATAGGCTGAATAATAAGAATTGTTATATAGTTATTAGATTAGTTCAATGTTATGACATTTTTAAATGTAAGGTCCCCTCCAGACATGTTTTTATTAGAAGTAATATGTTTTAATGATAATTTGTCAGATGTTTTTAAAAGTTAAATTAATGAATTAAGAATTATTCAAATTAAATATACTCTCTTAATTTACACAGTGCTTACTGCCCAGACACCACAAAACTGTTAAAATATGAAATATGTATATATCACTTTTTAAACAATGATAGTGCATTTAGATTGTTGTCATGTATCCTCTAGCGCATCACAAACAAATGTCTAACCCCAATCCCTAACCTTAATTTAACCTAAACCTTAACTAAAGACAAGCCAAAATAACTTCACATTTTGAAAGATTTCTCACTCTCAAGGTGCAGAACTCAAATTGGTCCTCACAGAGATAGCTGTACAGAACCATCACACACATACCTGTAATGCTACAGAGAAGGCGGAGACATGGAGTACAGTCTCCTTTGTAGCCGTTTGTAAGACCCTCCCCTGAGAGGGGCGGGACTGGGATTGTCATGGTGATGGGCTTGTGGAACTTCCTTCTTCTGGGCTCCACGGTAACGATGGGGCTGAAGGTTGCTCGGTTACCAAGGATTTTCTTCACAGTCTCGTCGGGCACCGGCTGGGCCTGGGACAGAAGAGATCAGTGATGTGTGTTGTTTTAGCTTCTGCCACTGTGGTCACAATTCTTTCTGAGGGAGACAGATAACAGTCATCCATATCTCTAGACTCACCTGCAGTCCAACTTTGATCTTCTTGGTTAACGCCCCCTCAGGGAAGGAAGCCTGAACCAACGGGATGCTCCGGCTGCACAGAGTCCCGCCCTCTGGTCCCATCTGATTGGTCTCCTGCCTGATTCGAGACACGACAGCAAAGTACTGTGGGAAGTCCTTGGTGATGATGCGGCAGATTCTTTTCCTCTCCAGCTCCTCAGGACTGTCCAGTTCTACAGGGAAGGGAAATACATAAATGACAATCAATCACATGTAAATGATTTTTTTTTCTAAACCTACAGAAAGGGCTTAGTTTGTAGTGTTACCAGCACCAGGTATCTTAATTATCTTTATCTGCTTTAATGACCTTGTCTTGTAATTACGTAACTTGCATTCATAAAAAAAACAAAAATGACATAATACTTTTACTTGATGTTTAAATATACAACCTTGCCTAGGTGCCACTATAAGACAAAGTTTTGACCAAAATAATTAAAGAAAAAAAGTCAAAATGCTGTGTGCTTCACCTTCATCCATCCCACTGAGCAGCTGATTGAGGTCATCACTCTTATAGTCGTACAGATGCTCCTTCCAGCTTTCTCCGTTCTCACTACGCAGCAGGATCAGCTCTCTCTCTTGGCCCCGCATCGAGCCAAAATGAGGGATCTCCACTATCACGGGCCTGGTAAGGTACATGTCATGGAAGTATGGTTTAATTAATCATATCTTATTCATTTAAGACTGAAATGGCAGATAACGTGTAAACCAAGAGAATAGAGGTTTAGGTTACAATGATATTAGTAGTAATTTTGTGAAAATTCATAGTCCTACTGGGGCTAAAACCAATGCAAAATGAAATCTGAAATACAAATGATGGAGAACATATCATACAGCTTATCTTTAAGCATAGGCAAGGGTTTAACATTAATGGGGAACTATGCAGTTTTTGTAGCTTAATTTACCTTAACTAAACAGTTTCGGAGTCATTGGAATGGTTATATGACTTTTTTTGGGTTGAATGGTGGTCGTCTCACTTCCCCCTAGCGCCTGTGAGCGGGAAAAACCACCCTTGCAACTTTTGGTCGGCGAGTCGCCGGCCGCAGCGTGATATCAGGTCTCGCGATGTAACGAATTGCTTTAGGCACTGCACACAAACACGCCACTACATGCCCCCATCCAGGAACTGGCTAGCAAGAAGAAGGTAGCGATGGAGTTTTTCACACTATCGTCATGGCTGAGCCGCCAAAAAAAAAGCAGAAAGCTAGGAAAGCATTGTCGGAGGAACAGAGAAAGAGGAAACAGCAGACTGACTGAGCAAGTTTTTACACAGTGTTGCCAAATATCTATTCCGAAGCTGTAGGGGGAGCCCTATAGAGAAACCTGCAAGCAAAAAGCGAGAAAACAGCGAAGAAATTGCCAAAACTGCATAGCGCCCCTTTAATAAAGTAGCATTCGTTCAGTTTGTTAATTCCACAAACAAAGTGAAATATGAACAAGGAACATTGAAGGACATTGGCGTCAAACACATACAGGTGTACAGGTATGAATGAACTTTTAGTTCTGCTGATGACAGTGTTGCTTCATAATGATAGCTGTGGCTGCAGTTCGATGGGACATTCACAGTGCATGTCATGGCTTGGCACGGCATGGCATGTCATGGCTTGACAAGAAACACATGAAATGGAATGAGGAGTGAGGGGAGAAAGCTGCACAGCCCTTATTCAAACAAGGCATGATAGCAACACAAGAGAGGAGGATGACTATACTCTATTCTGAGGACCACTTTCCCCTCAGAGTAGAGAGTACAAAAGGACAGACAGAGAGGAACTATATTCATTGATCAGCCTCTAAAAAACTGTCACAAAATTTCTTAAAAGTACTATTTCCTTAATCAGCTTCTTACTATGAGTGCTAAGGTAGGCCTACTACATACATAAATGCACTATTTACTATTTCCTGCCGACATTATTGATGAATCCAGATTGTAGGCGGAAGTAGACAAGCCGCGCTTGCTGCATTGGCAGCTCATTTGTAAACATGTGTACAAAACCGTAATGTATGTAAAGGATTTCAAGTTTGCAAGGAAACCGTCGAGGCCACCAACTGGTTATACAGTATGTTGAAAATATTGTCATTAAATGCCATTAAAATAAACATGATACACAAAACCTTTCAAGAATTTTAAGTCAAGTTTTAACAGACTTTTTAATGATATACTTTATTTTATTTATATAAAACTTTTCTGTTATGTTCTGTGCGATTATCTGCTGCTCCAACAATGAACTGTAACTGAATCAAAGACAATAAAAGATGTTTCTGCTAAATTAATGAAATAAATTTTACTTTCCATAATGAACCTCATGTTTCGATTGCATTCTAAGCCCACAGAAGACCGAGCAGGAAAAGCTGATGACTGAATGGTATGCCGACATGGCGCAATCGTGAGCCGCCATGCTGCGGCCATCTCTTGCTAACGGTAGTTTGGTAATGTTATACTCTCCACGTTTCCTGTCTGAAATTTCCCTTTTACAGTATCGTGTTTCTGATTTATAATAAATGATTCTTCGGTTTACAATGCAACTAATCATAGCGTATGATTACTTAAAGTGCTCATATTATGCTCATTTTCAGGTTCATAATTGTATTTTGAGGTTATATCAGAATAGGTTTACATGGTTTAATTTTCAAAAAACACCATATTTTTGTTGTACTGCACATTGCTGCAGCTCCTCTTTTCACCCTGTGTGTTGAGCTCTCAGTTTTAGCTACAGAGTGAGACATCTCACTTCTGTACAATCTTTGTTGGGAGTCGCACATGTGCAGTAGCTAGGTAAGGATCACATCAGCTAGCTAGCTGTGTCTCTAACTTCAGTTAGTACAAGGTAGGATTAGCTGGGAGACTTCTTCTAAACGAGGGCGCACTTCCAACTTTGCGTGGAATACCTGCAGAACAGGGACATGTAAATAGTTCTTTTGTAGATTATGGTGAACTTGTGTGTGTTGTAGAAGTGTTTTGCCATTGAGAACGAGGGGGCTAACTGCTAGCATGGATGTTTTTTTTCCCAAGTTTGTATGTGTGTGGAAGCACCAGAGACACAAAATAACACCCCAAATCCCAGAAAAAGTGTTTTTTTCATAATTTGGGCAATTTAAACCATAAGATAGAACATTTCTGATGGGTTTAAGCTAGATAGTTAAGCTAGCTAATGTTAAGACTTTCACATCAGACTGTGGAAGTTGGACACAACTGGTACAATGTTTTTTTTTTCCTTTTTCACAAAACATATTTGAGTTTTTTCTTCTTCTGCGATCTTCTCACTGTTTTGAAGCAGGCGGGGCTACTTCGGAAAAAACAATATTTGTGCCGTTCGCTGATGTTGTCATCGAAACGCCACTTTAATTGTTGCTTATTCAGTCATGAATGAATGTATAATATAATAATATTGTGGAGAAGTTTTATAGGTGCTTAAAATCTCATAATTTACATTTTTATGAAGAAAACCTGAATTACAAGCCTGTACAAATACAATGAAGATTGTAACGTGACAACAAACCACAAAAGTAGCATAATGAATCGACCCTTCCAAGTTTTTACAGTATGGATCAGTACAACTCTTTTCTATTAATGTCTTTGTAAATTAATTACACAAAAATATTCAGGGATGACATAAAACTGATCTTAAAAGGTGAAGTAAATTAACAGCGATCATGGGAAGCAGGATGATGCTCGACTTGAGGAGGAAAAGGCTCATGCCCAACAAGCGCAGTCCAGTCCAAACAGCCAATCAAAACCTTTACTTTCAGTGACATCAAAAGCCCACTGAAAGCTTCTGAAATCAAAAGAAATACAATGGTCTCTAAATGAAAGTGGCTGGAAAGCAACCATAATGGATTTAAAGCTATATTTTGTAGTTTTAGGAAGAACTTCTCAAATGTAAAAGCTGTACTGTATTATTAACTCTCCCTGGTATGTTATTGAGGCTAAAACAAATCCACTTTGCCGTGGTGAACCATCATCCAACTAACTTTAAATATAAGTAGTATCTACTGTAGTGTCCTCCCTTTAAAAAGGTTCAGTATGTCTTGATTTCTTCCCAAAACTACATTGTAACCATATAATAGTAATGTTGTATCCTAACAAATCAACAGAGATGGGTAAAATAATCATGTCCATCAGCATGAATCAGCCTCGGCCATGTTGTTTCCTCGGAGGAGGTGGGAGGTACAGGAGGGAGAGGAGCAGGGAGGGAGGATGCTATTTGGTTCCTACCCAACAAATCTAGTTCCTCTGGGTCCCAGCTGTAGCACTGGACTAACCAGGCTCTCGCCTTCATTAAGGGCTGGCAGCTTTCTGGGAAGATGTAGTTTACTGTGTCCGCAAGATAATGAAACACACACGCACACCCACGTACATACACAAAACACACACTTGCAAAGTCAGTATGCACACACCACTGACTTGTATCAGTAATAAGATTTCTGTTTTTTTCTGTCCAGTAGTCATCAGTGACACCAGTAAAGGCAACTACTCACACACAACATCAGTTTCTCGTTACACACACGGTGTTCTGGTTACATCTAATGCTGATGAATTTACCTGCTCACCTTAAGATACAGTAATAATCAGTCGTGGAAGAATTATTCCGATTTTTACTTGAGTAAAAGTTGCAGTACTGCAGTGTAGAAATACAAGTACAAGTCCTGCATTTGAAACCTTACTTACGTCACAGTGCAAAAGTATTAAAAAAGTACTCATTATGCAGAATGGCTCATTTCAGAAAATATATTTATTATATTATTGTATAATAATTATTGATGCATTAATGCGTAAATCCCTTTAATGTTGCAGCTGGTGAAGGTGGAGCTCATTTTAACCATCCATAATATTACATCATCATCTATTAGTTGATTCTTATTTCATTTTAATCATTTAAATCTGCAACTAAAGTGATCAAAGAAATGCAGTGGTGTAAAAAGTCCAATATTTGCCACCCAGTGACATCACTGTTGGTCAGAGGTGTTAAGTTACTCAGCAGAAAAACCAAACACTTGCTGGTATCTGCTGTTGTTTTCTGTTTTTCAGATTTTATGGTAGATGTAGGTTTTATCTTCGATACAAGTTTGCAGTGAGCCATTGAAACATAATTGAATTGACAGATGTATGGTCTTAGTACTGCCCTTAGCTGTTTTATCTCACTTGTTATGGATATTGTTTTACATCTCCATTGATTTGACCTGAGATTGTTTAGATTTTACTTGTAAACATGTATTTTGCTTGTGAGTCACTACTACTTTCTACATTGTAAAAAATAATAATAATTAAAAAAAAAGCTCTATAATTTACTCATAGCAATAAAAGCCTTTTTTAGATGATTTTATTGTGAATATTTATGGCTATGGACATAGTGGATATTGTTACAATAGTGTTTCAACACAAGGTATAATTATCATGGAAATGTCAATGTTCTGCCTCTGTCTCTTATTACAGTAGGTGTGTGTTACAGACACTTTGGAGGTGGACGTTTCTGCCGATTATCACTTCAGCACTTCAGATATACATTTAGACTTCTCTGCTTGCTTTCTACCTGGATTTCAAGCACTCTCAATCGCATCACGAGGTGTTTAAGTGGTGCAACCCTCTCTGGTTAGTGGGAGACGTGTCCTGTGCATCTTATCTGGTAGTTTATGGGTTATTGTGACAATAAACATACTAAAGATCAGCTTCACACCAATTAGCAATCCTACTTAAGTTCCTACAAAACACAAGTATCTGGATATGTTTATTTCACTAAACTTAATTTCTATTTTTTTTTTTAGAACTGACCTCAAATCTTTAAACTAATTGATTAATCAGGGGAAAAAAACAACAATTAACAAATAAGTATGTCTTTGAGCCCTATCATAAACACAATTATAAACTCTATAACAGGGGTCTTCAATGTTTTTTTAAGCCAAGGAACCCTTTACTGAGAGAAAGATAGAGCAGGTACCCCCTACTACATATATTGTATAAAATTAAGTTGCATAATAAACGGGACATACAGTAACGTGTAAGGCGGCCTAAAGCCTTTATACATACCTTTTTTGCATATAATACTAAGCTATTAAAATAGCCTAATAAGTGTTGGCGTGATTTTATAAATCATGTTTTAATGTTAAACATACATGTGGCACATTGACTCCTTAGGATGAACTGTATCTGTGGATGGCCTTAGTGACCATACCTATAGGCCAGTAAGCCTATCATCAGAGGGGAGTTGTATTTGCTAATAATATGTTAACAATACAACACATCACAACACTACAATTAACAATAATTTGGAGGCCCCCCTGCATTGACTCTGAGGACCCCCTGGGGGTCCAGGACCCCCTGTTGAAGATCCCTGCTCTAGAGTAACAGATGTTTGTCTTAAAGCTGTAATCAAATTCAGAACCATCTTAATTAAACATGCAGACATATACAGTATGTTGCATTTTGTTTTGTTGTATTTACACTGTAATTTAATACACTAAACAGGTCATTAAAACCTTGGCATTCAGTTGAGCCAAATTTATCATTTCCGTTGGTTTTGACACACTTCCTGACATAGACATAGAGTTTTCATGTATATAAAACAAAAACATGTGCACATATTACCTCACAATCTACACTTTTCCACAGTTTACATCTGTTAGGGATGTTGCCTTTACGCTGCCAAAGCTGGACTTAATGCTTGAGGGTGAGCACACTGCAAGAATTACACTTTAACTGCAAATTAAACAGCGGGTATTCCACCTAAACATGCACATAAACTCATTCACACTTTTAAATAATCGCAGATGGCTGGAGATGGCGATGGCAAGAAGTGCAAGGAAGGTGATGTCAAGTCACCGAACAAAAGTGTAGATAAAAAAAAGCAATTAAGCAAACAGCAACAATATTGGCGAGGTTTAAAAACAAACATTAAGTCTTACCCGAGGAACTGAGCTCCTGCCGGACCGACCTCAACCAGTCGGCTGGCCAGGCCTTCTCCTTCCACCATCGGAGGAGGCGACGCCAGTTTGTGTCTCTTGACCAGTCGACAGGTGATTCTGGTGGGCGCTGTGCACTTTCTGGGCGGGATGATGATGCGCATGCCGTTGTGACGACTTCCTCTCATGGAGCCACCCCTGGCGTCGACCATGAAGCTGACCAAGAACCTGACAGAGAGCGAAAAAGAGGAAGAAAAAGGGAGGAGAGGAGGAAGAGACAAAGAGTGATAGGAGACAGAGAGAGAGAGAGAGAGAGAGAGAGAGAGAGAGAGAAGCAGAGCGTGCAAAGACAAAAGTAAAAGAAAGAGTAGCATGTTGGGAGAAATAGAGATAACCAGCGAGAGGAGAAGATACAGAAAAGGAATGGAATAAAAAGTAAAATACACATCAATTTTACAGCAGTTTTGATGGAGAGAGAGAGGAGCTTTAGTTGAGGTGAAGGCCCGTCTCATGCTGTGATCTTCAAAACACACACAAAGTAAGTGTGAGCAAAGGAGAAGAGAGATAAAGACATGTACAGAGTTTTCTGTGTTGGCTATGGCTGCACTTTAAAAGAAAATGGTGGTTACTATTAGAAAAACAACACCAACGAGTACAATCAAGTACGTTGCTACAGCCATTTCCAGAAAATGAACATTCTTCAGTGAATTCTATTTAGTGTGGACATATTAGCCAAGATGCCAACACAGGAGCCTCCAGTGTAACCTGTGTTTTATCCATGTTAGAAGGTGGTGTAGTTCTGTGTGTCACTCATTTGAACTCAAAGAAGGAAATCACACACACACACAGATCCACTCCATGCAATTTGGTAAATGAGATGTCATGTTAGTGTATATGCTTTTGAACAAATGGTGTGAATATAATTGTAATTTTGCATAAATGAAACCTTTGAGAAGTATGATTAAAGGTATAGTTTGGATCAGTGATCAGTGTATTAGCTACAGCAGATGGCGGTCGGCAAATTCCCAGTTTGGAGAAGCAGGCAGGAGTACCGACACGGAAGCTAAGCAATGTCCTGCTGGACGGGGTCAGCAGCTAAACGTATTTTAGACACCTAAAAAAATCTATATCAGTTTAGGTGTATGCTACATTAGAATATTTTCACTGCATTACCTTGCACCTTTACAACGGGGAACTGAAGCTGTTAAATCCCTCTCTTCAAAGCCACCAGACTCCTTTGACAAAAACAATAATTTGACCTCGCAGAACACAGTGCCACTGCCTCAACTGGTTAGTTTATTTGTGTTTTTGTTTGACTTTGGTGTTTTAAAATGGTAAGGGACTAACAAAAGTAGCAAACCAGCTAAGCAACCTGTTTTTGTCAATGGAGTCTGGCGGCTTTGAAAAGAGCATAGATGAATACAACGGCTTCAGTTCCCTGTTGGAAAGGGCCGATGTAAAGCAACGGAAATATTCAAAATATAGCGTACACTTAAACAGATTTTTAGGGTGTCTAAAATACGTTTAGCTGCTGACCACGTCCACAGCAGTGCATTGCTTAGCTTCCGTGTCGGTACGCCTGTCTGCTTGTCCAAACTGGGGGCGTGCTGACCACCATCTACTGTAGCTAACACACTGATTATGGAGAAAAACCTCATATAACTTCACCTCAAAATATCTGAACTCTCCCTTTAAGTCTGTGAATGTAAAGATTCACTCACAGACTATAAAATACATTAACTAACACATATGGTATCTGGGGTTGACAGGGTTTCCCCCAGCGTATTGTAAGCCTAGTGGCCCACCCGGCCTAAATTGGCCCCCACAAGGCCTAAGCCACTGGGGGGGTAGTTTTTTTAAACTAGTAGCCTAAAAAAAAACTAATATTTTTAAATATCTAGTTAGCTTTTAGCACTCACTTAATGTAGAGGCCTATGAAATCAGTTTTAAAGCTTTTTTAAATTCTCAATTTCGCGATTCCATCCATAATTCTGTTATCACAGAAACTATAGGGCTCTACATTACTGCTGCCATCAGTCTGTGACTGGCCCCGGCCGGGCCCTAGTCTAAAAAAGACACTTGACACCAGGCCTAACAACTTTTCCGGAGGAAACCCTGGTTGATATATATTAATATTGAATAGGACTGTATTCAACTGATTTAACCGATTAATGACTGTTTGACCTTAACTGATTGACTGTCAAAGAGTTGGAAAATGTAAAAACATTCAGAATCCCGCTGTACAAAGTCACATCTGCCAGGTTTTGTAACACAAAATCATTCAGATCAGTTAAGAGACTCACAAAGATTTCTTCCAAACAAAAGGAATAAACACAAGGCCAAAACAATCCAAATGAAACAACACAGTTCATGTGTGAGGAGAGCAAACACAGATGTTATGAGTGAACAGAGAGGGGAGGGCGTGATGTCACCGGAAAAAAAACGGGAAGAAACAACAAACAAGGTAGTGGTGGTGATGAAAGAGGGCAACCAATCACAGTCAATCACCTGCTGTCGTACTGCGGGAGCGGAGAGGAAAAACTGCAAGGATGGACGACAAAGCAACGCAGGAGTGTCAGGTCAACAACAGAGCTTTGTCATTGGAAATACCACTGAGAAGACGATTACCAAGGAGTCCTTTAAAGGAATAGCGCGACATTTTGGGAAATTTGCTTATTTGCTTTCTGACGGAGAGCTAAGCTTGATTTACGGTTCTGCGGAAGCTCCACGCAGAGCTTTCGGCATGGCCTACGTAAGTGGGCTGATGTTTATACTTGATGGTGTGTGCGTCGAGCCGGCATGTGTGTGTGTGGGGAGTGGGTGATAGAGTGAGGGAGAAAGTGAGAGTGACAGCGATTAGCTTCAGAGCGAGTAGTGACTAGAGCTGAAGATCTTTGCCCAAACCCGACGGGACCCGACGGGTAAATGAGCGGTCAGGTGATGCGTTTAGATTAGCGCGAAAATGGATGCTGAGGAGGTGAAACGGAGGCTGGCCTCTGGAGGACTTATTTTATTTCTTTGTTCCAACTTCCAAGTGGCCTATAGCCTACATTGGTCATGAATAAATAATGTTAAAACATGTATAAATGACTCATTCTTGACAAAAGGCAAAAGAGCTGTGTGCGTGCGCACATTTGAATAATGTCGGGCTGTAAACGGGTTCGGGCTTTTAAAAAGCTGTCAATCAAAATGTACTCGTCGCGCTCGGGCCAAATTCTGTCGGGCTCGGGCCTTGTCGGGCCTAGCTTTTAAGGCCCGATTACACCTCTAGTAGTGACTCTAGAGTCATAGTGAGAGAAACAAAGTGTCTCCCCTGTTCTTTCTGACCACGATGGGAAATCTGTAGCAGGAGAAGTTAACCCTCTCCTTGATTTCATGTTGTTTATGGAGAAGGAGAACCAGGAAATGAGAAATGCAACGCTACCAAGCCACGGCCAAGCGACGTCACCGCATTGAGAACATTAAACACTTTGAAAGGTCTCCTTAATGTGTCATATTAAGAGAATATTGAGGTGGGGATAGGACCCTGTTGGAATAGATACACCCCCCTCCTGGATGTAGCTTCATTTTTTCATAATATTTTTTATCGGCCAGACGTGAGAGTGGTATTGTCTCATCTAACTCTCCGCCAATAAAAGCGAGATAGCGTATTTCCGACAATGTCAAACTTTTATTTACGTTACAGCTCCTTCATTTCCACAGTTACAGAAGGTGAGTCACGGGTGGATCTGCTGCTGCGAGGCCAATGATTTACCTGGCCTTTAAGATCAGCTGGTCAGATTCTTGGATTTGGTCAAACAGATAAACTAGTGCCAAGACCTAACGCTCTCAATCAGTAGTTTCTGAGTATAGATGTTTTGGTACTGTATTATTATACAGTAATTACGGAAATGTGTGAAGTGTAACTTTTGCTAACAGATTAGCTTTACAATCAAGAACAGACAACCAGAGAGGGTGAAGAGGAACAGCTGCAGGTACAGTAGGAACCGTTTTCCTCGAAAAGAAAGGAAATGAGAAAGGAAGACAGACAGAGAAAATATACAGGTACAGGTAGGTGGAAACAAAGATATGCGTGTGTCTTGTATCCTTCTCTATCCACTCATCCTTTCAAACGTACCCGGAGTGTATTGGTGAGGAGACCAGGTTGACATTGTCCAGTGCATCTGCAGTCCAGCTGTATCTCCTCAGAGAGTCGTTGTCACAGTCCTTAGCCACCGCCAAATGCTGTGGAGGCAACAACAAGCTCATTGCATGTACACAAGAAGTAGAGAAATAATAATGTGTAAGAAATGGCAGCTTTTGTCATGAAGCCATGCATTTAAATAACCAAGAAAAATAGAAAAAAATGACTGTGTTGATGAAGTCTAAACTCATAAATTCAGTGTCCTATAGGAATCTTATCTAAACAAGAAAACCTTCGGTAACACTTTACTTGAAGGTATCTACATAAGAGTGACATGACACTGACATGACACATGAACTCTAACCCTAACCATAACTTGTCATTAGAGGTCGACCGATAGTGGATTTTACCGATACCGATAGCTAGGTTGGGCCGTATTAGCCGATAACCGATTAATCGACCGATAGTATTTATAACTTATACAGTTGACAAAATACATACGTTGTTTCATAAAAAGTCCAGATGCTTTTGCTAATAATCAAAATAATGTCATATTTATTGATATTACACCCACAGCAATGCTACACAAGCATGTGTGTTGTCTAAAACAGTTCTCCTACATATTTGGAGTCATCCAGTGCAAAAATAAACATAATGAGCATTATAATTCATATAATTGCCGATAATGATAGTTCCACCAATCAACTATCGGTGCCAATTAATCGGCAAAACCGATGAATCGGTCGACCTCTACTTGTCATGACAAAAACCGAATGACACTTACTAAAAGAAGCGTTATGTCATAAACGTTTGACTTGTTTATAATATTTATGTCGTGACATATATGACAGTGTCATGTCACTCTTATGTAGATACCTTCAAGTAAAGTGTAACCAAACCTTCTAATATCGGACTATAAAAATTTTAGTGATTTTTAGTAATGATATAACAAGATGACAAGCCAGTTCCTTTATGGCTTATTTCAAAATGACAGCTCCTCTGGGGAAGGAGGGCATCACTACTAACACCACTTGCAGGATTTATGGCTGAGTCATAAAATGATTTCTACACATGGGAGAGTATGACAGCTGTTGTTAAAGGGTAACTACCGCTTTTTTTCAACCTGGATATTTTCCTATGTTTTTGTGTCTAAGTGACTGATGGGAACAACAATCTTTGACATTGGTCCAGTATTGATCGAGATCGCTGCAGTCGGCAGCGGTGAAACAAGCTACACTCTAAGTTAATAGGGCAATTGTCCAGCTTGTATTTACCTGCACAAAAGTGCTCGTTTTGCCATTGGCGGGCTCAATATTAATATTCTAAGTGTCTGATAACATTATGGAAATTATTTTTTAAGAAGGTCGACCTTTATGTTAAAGAGTAAGATTCTGTTTTTAAACATAAAAACATCCGCAAAATTGCGTTTGCTAAACCGACCAGACTCCATGTAAATAAATAGTAATTTTAGCATCGTAAAATACACTTCATTCAAAGTTGGCAGAAACAAAATAAAACTATGAAAAGCCGTTTTGGGTCGTCTTTCCACTTTTACAACCATCACAACTCTGGTTTTGGTTGAAATAAACACATACTTTACGGATTTACATGTGAAAATATGTTGGCTCTATACACGCTAATAGTATGAGTCTGGTGGGTTTAGCACTAGCGACTTCAGAGCTGTTTCTGGTTAAACAGAAAGGTCTCAAATAAGTGTTAAATGCCTATCTCTGAAGGGATCCTTTGCAAAATGTTGTCAGACAGTTAGAATATTAATCTGAGCCTGTCAGTGGCAAAACGAGCACTTTTGTGAAGGTAAATACAAGCTGGACAATTGCCCTTTTAACTTACATTGTAGCTTGTTTCGCCGCTGCTGACTGCAGCGATCTTGCTTAATACTGGACCAATGTCAAAGATTGTTGTTCACATCAGTCACTTAGACACAAAAACATAGGAAAATAGGGTCCAGGTTGAAAAAAAATGTAGTTATCCTTTAAGAACAAAGTAAATCTGGAGATATACAAATGTCGTTAAGACACCAGCATATAATAATATCATCTATACATTCAATACATTGGTGGAAAAAAGAAAAAGAAAAAAAGTAAACATAATAATGGACTTTTAACTTAAAAAATCACTGTATGGACGGTAACATCACAACAAAAGATAGAAACCAACACCAGATGCCACAAAAAAGAAAGCTCAAAATCTGATTGTGATTAGATACAGTCACTGTATGATCATATTGAGGTCTGGTGTTTTGTCCG
Organism: Sander lucioperca; assembly: GCF_008315115.2. Lineage (NCBI taxonomy): Eukaryota > Metazoa > Chordata > Actinopteri > Perciformes > Percidae > Sander > Sander lucioperca. The sequence goes on along the minus strand of NC_050194.1, from coordinate 22,345,566 downwards.
TTAGAGATTAAGTGATATAGATGCAATATTTCTATTCTTTAGAGGCTCTGATATGTTAATGTTTGCTGACATAAGAAGAATTCAGTGTTTCATCCCTTCAAAAAAATAAAATATTAAAAAAAAAGGCTAAACACTTTATTAACCTGTTAAAATCCACCTCTTTTGCCTTTTCGTTTAATCTAATTAATTCGTTAATAATCATTTTTAACCCTCCAGTCGTCTTTTCGGGTCAAAATTGAGCCGTTTTCAAAGTTTCTATATCAAAACTTTGGATTTCTTTTGACCAAATTGCCCAAAAATAACATGGACTGTTCCATACAATGCTTCTCGCAAGTTACATTAAGGATCAGTTCACTACTTTCATTGAATTTTGGGTGTTTTTTCCCAATTTTATAGCATTTGAAAAAATTGTTTGAATGATTTCAAAACAGTATCCTGAAACTAAACTTTGACAAAATCCTTCCTCTGATCTTAACTATTAGTCAAAATAATTCATAATTTCAGCTTTTTTAACAATTTTTTTTGTAAGCATAAAAAAAAGTGTAAAAAAAAAAAAAAGTGTAAATTTTCAGTTTTTACCCGGGAGGACAACACGAGGGTTAAAGGATAAATGTTAATGAGAACAAAACAATTGAAATCCTGTATGAGGTGTCAATCCCACAATTAAAAAGGAAGGAATCTAGTTTTCATGTAGTGGTAGTGTCTAATTATTTATCACCAAGACACAGATAAAGAAGAGTCAGTCCACTTTAAAACAATGAAGAGTAAATGATGAATGTATACTGTACATGCTCTGATGATGGCATAACTGAACAGAAATACAACATTATGCTGCATATGACAAATGATAAAAAAAAGTCTGAATGACATGTTCTCACATGCAGTTGAAAATCTACCTTATTATGTTGCTCTACAATGAAAGACCTTTCCTTACAGAGCGTCTGGAGCAGCGTGAGAGGAGACGAGCTGTTATTTAGCAGTTGTTACATTCACACATATAATCATGTAACTCTTGAGCACTCGTCAAATTACTGCATTGTGTGTCTCACTGTAGTAGCACTGTCTGTCACACATTTGCAGGCAAAAACATTGCATGCATATTAGAGCATGTACAGACTCCTTTTGACAAAAGGTTCAAAGTTCTCCGTCTCATTGCTTTCAAATTGAAAATGTTTCAATATATTAATTTCTCTGAGGCTTTCGTGGCCGAGCTTAAAAGGGGCACGCCACTGATTTTAGATATGAAGCTTAATTTACTAGTCATGGTTAGTACTATACCGCCTTAAAACAGTTGTATAATGTCTTCTGTGACTCTGGAGGAGCTGTCTACAATCTGAAAAAATTCAATTAGAGTTATAAGTTGGCTGCATGCAGTTTCAGAGAAATGGGCAACAAAGAGTTGCATTATGGGAAGTGTAGGATACAGTGTTTTGGACTACTAGTTATGTTAGCCTCTGCTGCATCATTTTGACAATGTGTTTGTTTTAACTATCCTCCAACTGTTTGGAAGTGCAATACTAAAAAACCTGGAGCACCCATTTAACGCTGTTGTATGGAGAGCTTTTGCATATTCTATTAAATGAAAATGTTTATTGTATATTCCCCAAAATAAGGATTCATCAATCAATGTTTTGGTGTCAGCATTAAAACTCGGGTATTATTTGGCAATGACATTGTACGTGCACATTTTCTAACAATACGCAGCACAGTTGATCGTGTCTTGTGCTTCTAATGCTGGGCACAAAAATGATTAGGTTTGATTATGATCCTTTTAAACACGTTTCTAGCTAAAATATGGTTGATAAGGTTTTAGCCTGAGGTAAGAATCTGCTGATGTTAGACCTGGAGGTAAAAGAGTTGTGTTGTCTCTCGGCATGTTGGAAATATTTGTTGGATATATTCTACAAGAAGTTTCACCTGAATTCCAACTTTACTTTAAGAGCCATTTTGCTGCGCCTTTAATATAAGTGGGCCATCACAGTAATCCCTTTTAGATAGCAGCACTAACCACTAATCTCATTCCTTAGTCTTTCAGTAAAATGTTACGGGATTGGTCGTCTTTATGTCAACACCAACTCAGGTGTAAGAGGATTGTTGGCTTTTGGCACAGCACCAAGACAGCTTTGGCACATTCGGAGACAGGAACTGTCTCTCTGGTGAAAGAAATACAGAAAGAGAAAGAAATACAGAGACAGAAGCCAGCAAGAGGACAAAAAAAAAAGACACAGAGTACGTACCATCTCCTTATTGGGTGCCAGCATCTCCTCTATCATCATGCTGTCCCGCGTGAACGAGCTCCGGTTCAGCGTGTGAGACCTATCAGAACTGAAGGAACGCAGGCTTGGTGTGGTTGCCGTAGTAGTCACGGATTACCAAGACAACAGTCACAATGATGTAGAGGGTAGGTGAGGAGGAGTTGGAAGGAGGGGGGTGGGGGGGAGGAGGGGTGTATGAAAGTGAAAAGAAAAAACAAACATAAACACATTAAATGCATGCAGCTTCCAGGAACCTGACTTTATGCCACCAGTGACAACAACCACAAGGAAAGAAAGAACGCTCTTGAGGAGGGATGTCAAGTGTTTTCAAGATAAAACCCAGAGCTAGAAAGAAGTGATCGATGTGCTGATGATACCTATATGTCTGAGGCAACAACAAAACATCAATCTCTGTAGAAATCCAGATGCAAATGCAATCGTCAGTGCACCTCTTGGATGGTGAATGTACAGCGCAAAAACAATGCTACAACAATCACTACAGTGTCTTTCACAGTTTAAATGCCCTAAAAGCCTGAGGGAAGCAGAGTAGCTTATGAAAGATAAGCAGATTACTGTATGATGGACAATGGACACAGGGCTAGGACAGGAAGCTGGTATTGGCCAACAATTAGCTGCTGTCATTTTGTCTCATACTCACGCATATTACTCAAAGATTTTACATTTCTGTCCCAATACATTTGTCAGTGTGACGCTGTGATGTTGTTTGCTTCAGAGAGACTTTTATGAGGCAAAAAAGAGCATTCCTGAGCGATGACATGATGAATGTTTGCCTGCAATGTCTCAACCGTAATTACAACAGCGCTGTTTGCTCTACACAAGTAAACCGATGTGAACCAATTAGCCCGTGCTCTTAGGAGCTGCTCTGTAGCACAACATGGCAAAAACACACCTCTATTTCTGAGATGACAGAGCTATGGAAGCCTGTGTTGTTTATATATATATATATACAGAGGATACAGAGGAATGCAACTGCGATTCTGCTTTTATAGTTAACTTAGGAAAAAAAACAGATTTTATTATTATGGAAGATTTAAAATGCCTCCCTTACACCTTCTCATGAACTAATACAAGTGCATTGTATTTAGTATAGGCAGGTCTATGCGGCTCTCTTCTGAAATATCACTGAAATGCAATACATTTTGTGTGTTTGATTTTAACGGGGGGTTTACATTCATTCAATTTTTAGAGACAAAAAGCTAAATAATTGTTCTTTTAGCATTTGTTTTTTTGTTTAATTTATAGCGCAGTGAATGTATACATAACAAGGAAATGCATATAACAATGTGAATTGTATTTAACTTTTTTTAATTTAGGCATTTTAAATCGTCCATAAATTATCATGAGATAAAAGGATAAAAAATAATGCTCTTGACTTCTATGTAAGGAAAAGATACATCATATGATGTTTGAAAGTAATAGTTGCTGAACAAAAGTATTTGTAATACATCCACTAGATTACAAATTCAGGTTTGTGTTGTACATCATGTTATATGCAAAGTAAAACAAAACATAGTTAGTAGCAATAGATTAAATTAATTTTTGATACTTTAAAAAGATAATCTGTTGATGAAAAAACTATCCTGCTGTTCGATTAACTTGTTTCTTTTCAAAATAAATATCTAGTCATTTCTCAAACTATTTTCACTATTAAAGCAGTGTTGATGTGCATTTTAATGTACATTTTTTTATATGAAATGTACATATCATTCTTAAGAATAACAGTGCTTGACAACATACAGTACAGTGAGATTACAGTATTCTGCACTGTCCATTACATGACACTAAACTGATGAAGGCAACAGCTACAGTATTGCCTACAGATTTATCAGTTCAGGTCCCTGGAAGCTCGATGAAGGAAAACTCCACACAGAAACCAAAATGATGCAAAGCTCCACCTTTGTGGCTAAAACAAAAAGGCCCAAGGCATTGGTGACACAGTAACCACAGTCAAACACAAAAGCAAGCACAACGGGCTATTCTCTCACGAGCAGGGAACACAGCAGAACTGTTTTCAACTGAAAGGTAGACGATCACACAAGTGAGCCCCAGTACATAACACAGTGCCTGATGTCAACAAACAAAAAGTGTTAAGAAAAACATAAAAAAAAAATTGAAAAAATCATTAAGTTAGTAGTCAAACATACACAGTAAATATGTATTACATTGGACCACAAAGTAGCGACTGGAGTCTGGGGGTGCCAGGGGAGGGAAAGGGGTGAAATGGGTGGGGGAGGTAGGGGGAGGGGGGGCTCTTCATGCCTTCAGCCTTACCTGACTTTGGGACTAACAGTAAGAACGGACATGAGGAGAGAATAAAAGATCATGAACAAACAGAGGAGTGGACAGAGAGATGCAGAAAGGAGAAAAGCCAGGTTGGTAGATGCGGCCAGATGCTGACTGACTGACTGACTGACTGACTGACTGACTGACTGACTGACTGTCTCTAGGCCTGTAACAATTATGAAATAATTGTCTAATCGCAATTTTTTGACACAATTGCCATTTCTTTGTTTAACCGCAATTAAGTTAAAACATTATGTAAGGTTCTAAGGGGTATGACCATTGATGGTAATTGTCAGTTTTATATTAATTTAACAAAGAAATTCAATGTTTCATAAAATAAAGAGGCGTGGTTTACTTCACAGGCTGTGTACCTGTGTTATGACATTGTCTAAAAAGATGTATTCTGGGGTTCATTCAAAACTTTAATTTGCTTGCAAAAGTAATACATAAATAAATATTTGTAAACTGGAATGAAAGAGACAATTATATTGTTAATTGCAATTGTTTCTGAGACATTAATTGTACGGTAAAATTGGGAATTGTTACAGCTCTACCTGTCGCCCCTGCTTTGCATCCTCACTGCTCGCTGTCTGACTGACTTAGAGCACATGTACAATTTACACCTAATTCACTTATAAACTCCTCATTTTCAGACTAATATCAGAGCAGCTTCATCTTCCCCGCATGTATACTAATTTGGAATCCAGGGTTCCAGATGTAGAAGTCTCCTTTACATGTTTGCATAAATGATGTTTTTGGGCACTTCCATGCTTGGATGGGCATAAAACCCTTGGATGAATCATCAGAAAAAAGATGAGCAACTGCATTAGAACACATCTGGCCATTTGCTATAAACAAAAAAGTACAAGTCTGTGTATGCAGAAATTTAAATGTAACAGGCGTTCATTAATGTAAAAAAGTTACGCACTAAAGCTTTAATATAAATGTTAGTGCAGCTTTAAGGAGAAAAGTTAACTGTGACTCCAAAGATGCATTTGGGTAAGAAACACCGAACTAACGTCAGGCTGAGCTCAAGATTACCCTCAATGCTAGATAGAATTCATGCCTCTGTTTGGCATCTTTGCCATAGCAACGTCAGCTGATGCTCATGGGTATTGTAGTATTTAGAGAATAAATAATTCCACCTGATGGCCACAACATAAACCTACAGAATCATTAGATTTTCCAGGAGACTTGTGTGTGTCTATGTTGAGGAACGTTGAGGATATCATTAAAATAAAAAATTTAAAATGGTAATATACAGTGGGACAAAACTACCTTTGGACCAAGCGGCTCCTCCCACGTCTCAAATTTAAATTGGGTATGCATGTTTTACTTTTTGTGATGTTTAAAAGTTTTAGAATAATCACTGAAAAAAACAAACAACATACATGACATAACTACAACTTTCTTTCAACTCACTAATAGTGAGTTTTGTAGATAATTCACTTCCTAAATTGACTGAACTGCAAAGAGATTTGAACCCATTCCTACAGGGGAACCAGAAAATGTGTTAAACTAATTCACACAAACACACATCCCACCCCACTCAAACAGTGTGTGTTGATGTAACCCTGGGCTCAGGGCCATGAAATCGAACATGCTTCTAATTTCCTGTGGCTCAGTTTCTGTGTATGTCACCGCTCAGATATTCAATAACCCCTCCCTGTTCAGCGGGTTGCACAAGTGTCAATATTTTTTGTGTGAGCAAATAAGTTCAACAGCCACAGAAAGCGAACTATGATCTCCCATTGGTGAGAGGAAAACTTGTGTTTCAGGGGTCCGAATAATGTAAAGCCTAACTGCCATCTTACTTCTTCTGGACAATATAAGAATTCATTAAAGACATTTTTTTTTTGTTTTTTTTCTATTACGATATTACTTCAACTTCATTAAGTGAAAAAGACTCTTCAGCACATCTAAACTTCAGCGTAATCACCATAAACCAGTCCTTCCAGAAAAAATTCTGTTTTTTTGTGATTGTTGCGGGCAAAAATCCTTGATTATGCGGCACGTTTTCTTAAAAAATATGATGGAATATGCGGGATATTTATGCAATTTTATACGATGAAATTGCGGGAACTTGCAAAAATTGCGGGAACTTGCAAAAACTGCGGTTTCATCATGGCTTCATCGCGGGGTTTGCAGCTTTTCGATGATGTTCATGTCGCGTAATTACGTCACTTCATAACATTACCATGGCAACAGGGGAAAATGGCTGCTCTAGTGTGAAGTAAACGCAACATTTTTCAACTTTCTGCTAAGATATATGTGACTTTTTTGCAACGAAAATGCGGAGATTATGAAATCATGCAAGCCCCACATATTTTGCGTGGAAATCGGCGAAAGTGCGGCATATTTGAAAAAATGCGCCTCCCGCATAAATATGCAGACTTTGGATGATTATGCATTGAATTATGCGATCGCATAATCGCGTTTTTCTGGAGGGACTGATAAAAAAAAAGGAGACCATGGTGGAGATGTCTACCACATGCCTGCAATCCAAAAAACCCTGTCGCTTCCTGTCTAAGACTGCTCTTTGCTTCTTTGGAAAAAGCTTTCCTCTCTTTTTGAGCAAGAACAGCGGTAGCAAATTGTACAGTACCATGAGTGATTTCCTTCACGCCATTTTTATGAGGAACCCCACAACAGTCTGATCAGTGTTTTTAAGACTCATACAGCTAACAAGCTACAATAGCTTCCTACATTTTGGACTCTTTGGCTCTATGTGTCCTACAACTTTCAAGATAGTGTGCTATTAGTCAACGGTGCACATTTGTGTTCACCAACTTTGGAACCCTGCGAGCCGTTATAACGTGCTTTGTCTAGAAAAGTTTGCAGTTTTTAACGCTGGTGTGCCCGGGCCTTTACAAATCAACAACATCAACAAATGTCTAGTTTTGTGACAGCTGTAGTTCAATATCAAAATGCTACATTTACCCTAAAAACCCCTCAGAAATAGTCATAATATTGATTATGGACTGGCAGGGTAGTGTTATAGTGCGTCTTACCTCTGTGATCGTGCACCAACACTGAAGCCCATGTAGCCCTCCTGAGGGAGCGAGTCGTCCCCCAGCTCCCGCAGGTCCTGGGGGGCCAGATATTTGTCTGTGTCCCCCGTCATTGCATCGTCACCTGCAGGTTGAAAACACACAGGGCCGAAGAAAGGTTACACATTGTCTTTCCATCTTTCATGAGTATCTGCTATGAGTATCCCTCGCGTAAAAAAGTGCACAGAGAATGAACGAACTCAATAAAACCCGTAATAAAACTAGATTTACGTTGTTCCTTTGGGGAATTCCACGAATGCAAATGAAACATACTGGCTGTTGGCATATTGGTCTGGTTTCTTGTTATTGCCATTCATGCAGACCATAACAGAGAAGCTCTTTTAGACTGACAGATCAATGCAGCCTCTGCCCAGAGGCTGTTTTCCAGTTCAGCACTAGTCCAACAAGCACACACAAACAAAAGTATTTGCTGTCACTAAAAGGCTTTTTGTCACAGTCCCTAAATGACAAACAAATGTTAACAGTAAGCTTGCAGACAACAAATACTGCTGCTGTCAGTACCTTTTTATGTCAGGTTAGTTCAGTGAGCTAGCAGTAATGGCAATAACAGCAGTTTAACAATTTTATATTTAAATAAAGTTTAATATAAAGGATGTTTCCAGTCAATAAAAACACAGCAGAACTCCATGTCATCACAGCAAACAAATCATTCAAGCCATAATAAAAAAGTGGATGAAACATACTTTACAGGCCTAGCAGGAAAACAGTAAGCAGCATGTTATTCCCCTCAGAGTTACTGTAGATCCTACTGATGAACCGGCGAGCGCAGAGTTGAAAGAGAGAAGGCAGGAGAGGAGGAGTTAAAGAGGGGAGAGTGGAGCAAGTGCATGCAGGCAGAGAAACGAAAAGAGAAAAGAAAAGGAAGGCATTCCAGCAACCACAAAGCACCGGAGACCCCCGCCTCACCCTCCTGTCCCCTCATCCCCTGCAGCTACAGCACCCCTCCCCCCCCTTTTTTCTAAACTTTCTCCCTCACACACACTTTACAGACCCCATCTGGCGACATTCCAGCCCTTTCTCCGGGACCTCACCGCCTCATTTCAGCCTCCTAAACGAGCCACAACTCACCTCCTGCTTTAAAGCACTTCATTCAGCCAGAAGTCCAGTTTGCAGGATTTTTACCCTGAACTAACTTTTGCTTTCAACTTCCTTCAAATATCTCTCTCTCCTGCATATACACACACCCACTACTGTCTGTCTCTCTTTCACAGTCCGGCGATCCCACAAACAGATCGGCTTTCTCCCGCCTACCCACCCTGCTCTAGGATTATCCAGTGTGTGTGTGTGTGTGTGTGTGTGTGTGTGTGTGTGTGTGTGTGTGTGTGAGTGTGAGAGAGAGAGAGAGAGAGAGAGAGAGAGAGAGAGAGAGAGAGAGAGAGAGAGAGAGAGAGAGAGAGAGAGAGAGAGAGAGAGTATATGTGTGGGGGACAGACACCTAGAGCTCACTGCAGGACAGAAATAGTAAGTGGGTGTGTGACTCAGTTGTCGAACATCTAAACTCTACCTATGCAGCGCCTATAGGAGTACGTACAGTGCAGTATACATCCTCACTGCTCTCCTTAACTCTTTTATTTCTGTTTTAATTGACATACTGTGCTTTGTTTTATTTATATTTTGTCTTGTCTGTCTCTTCTTGCTCTACCTGTCTCTGCTTGTTTAGGGTAAGGTAAAGCAGCGAAAATATTCTAAATATAGCGTACACTTACACTGATATTGATTTCTTTAGGTGTCTAGAACACGTTTAGCTGCTGCCCCTGTCCACAGCAGGACATTGCTCAGCTTCCGTGTCGGTACTCCTGTCTGTTTCTCCAAACTTGGGGCGTGCTGACCTCCAATTACTGCAGGTAATACACTGATTATGGAGAAGTGTACCTCATACAACCCCACTTCAAAATATCCAAACTATCCCTTTAAGTCTGACTCAAATCCAAATGTAAACCATCAATATAGGATTATCTTAGTTACAGTTTACTGATTAGTTGATTAGTGGGTTGACTTCTTATTAACAGTCCTGCTTCTTTTTTTTTTTAAATCGCAAGTGTGTTATATTTAGAATATGAAATGTCAAAGCCAAAGAAAGGCATGCAGGGCCAAGGATGAAAACACACGACAGATTTTGGATCTTCACCTAAAAGCAACACTGGACACTACGATTACTACATCACTACAACAATTATTGAAACAAGTAGACAACTTTGCATCAAATATAAGCCAACGTGCGTTAAATATGTTACTGCCTTATAAGTAGTTAGGTTTTCTCGTGATACAGGTTTTATATCCATGCTGACCACATATTAATTAACTTTACAACTCTGGAAAAACTCTTTGTAAAGTCCAGAACAGTTTGTGAAATACTGCAGAGGGTTTGTGGGCTGTGCTTATTTAGACTGTGGACTGTGTGAGTTATTAGAGATGTTAATCATTGCTGTTACTCAGCTGGTATGTGTGTGTGTGTGTGTGTGTGTGTGTGTGTGTGTGTGTGTGTGTGTGTCTAGAGTTACATTTCATATATTTTTAGATCAGAAATTAAAGATGGCCACACTACGCAAGCAAAACAACAAAGACAACAACTCCCACACAAATTCAGTGTGAGGGCAAACAGGCACATAAATATACATATGAAAAATGAGTTTAGTTCAATTAGTTCAGCTGCAAACTGATTATTGGAGTCAGTTACAGCAACATCAGCATTTTTTGGAACTTACAGGAATAGCTGATGCAGATATTTCCAACATCCATCTCTGTTCAAATAAAGCAGAAATACACCTTCACCCATTTTTTAAACCCTTTGGAATATTTACAATATTGTTTAAATCATGCATGCAGGGATTTTAGTGACAGAGACGGCTGTATCCAGTTTTCTTTTCATTCCTATGTTCTCTTTCTCAACTCATCCCACATATTTCTCTTTTCTGCCCCCCCATCTACTGCAAGTGTGCTTCACTAGAAAGACACACTAAATATTCAGCCAAAGAGCCATCATTCATGGGACAGACCTAGACTTTATGACATCCTTCACAGGCCATTCTATATAGAGATCGATGTGACATTATACTGCATATATATGAATAATGTGTTAAAAATAACAAGGCTGTACTGAATAGTTCTAAGCTTCATTTATAACGTTGACATTCGAACGCTGCTCAGCTCTTTGTTTCTTTTGTTGCATGTCTATTCTATTCTATTCTGTTTCAACCTGGCATTTCTGCACAGATAAAGATTAGGCTACACTAATGTTATTAACATATACTACTTGTAAAGTTAGATTATAGTGGTGGCTACGTAGGATTGTTTCCGACTCCAAACATTTCTAATAACTCCAGAGCGTTGTTTCTGTCGTACCATATTGTTGCTTTCAACCAAAAGGCGCGATGATTATTTCATCATTATTCTATGCCCCTATTGGATCAGCCTGCTGCCTACATATATTTATGTTGACGAAACTGATGTGTTATATTTACTAAAGAAAGTTGATTTAAAAAAAAAAAAAAAAAAAGACTAACCCATTTAATCCGAATAATCACTTTGATCAAATTGAGGATTTTTTTTTAGGGTGATGGCGTCAGAAAATATGACGAAAGACATTTGAAGCATCATTTGAAAACCTCAGTAGAAGCTTTGAATGTAAAAAAAGAAGAAAAAAAGACATTTGGTACAGCCCGAAATTATAAATGACAACTGCAGAAATTGAAACTATGGCACACCTGGTAATCTCATGATATCGGTTCATATTAAACAATTGCGAGAAATTAAACGTTTGTTTCTGCAGGCTGCTGAAAGTAAGCGGCTATAAAAACTGGCATGTGCAGACAGCATGATACATGTAACTTCTGAAAACTGAAAACCTACCATTCTTTACAAACAACGCAGACGCTTTATCAAAAACACCAGAGGGCAGAAGTGAAACGAGGTACTGATTTAAATAACTCAATATATCAATTTCTAGGTTTTTTTCCTCCCCCCAATCTCATCAGTGAGAGTCAGTGAAAAGTTCAAGTTCAGCTGCTTTTTAAACCACACTAGAGACCATGAGAAAAGAGATACACAAACACACACACACACACACACACACACAAGCAGCTGACACCGTGTTTGCTTTGGCCCGAATGTGTGAAACTACAATGGAAGCGTCACTGACAAGCCCCCCGAAGACAAAGGATCGAGTGTGTGTGTGTGTGCCGTCTACTCCATGGCATGAAAAGAAATCTGTCACACACTCTGCAATGCCATATGCAGACAGTTGGCATGGCAACCAGGAGAAAAAAAGGCATATTCCCTACATTTGGATGCATGAAAATATTGGAGGCTTTACAACAACACAGCACGAGAGAGTCGAAGCGGGAAGCAGCAGCTAAAAGTACTCGAGTACAGGGCGGTGTATCACACTATACAGTACCTCTGACTGAGAACCTTTACTATAACACAAATATCTTCCTACTTTCAATATACACATATAAATATATGATATAAATCATGACGCCGAAGAGAAGAGATTGGCGATGTTAAGAACAGAGGACTGACATACAGAAAGAAAGAGGTATGAAAGAAGAAGAAGATTTAAAGAACAAAAAAATGAAGAAAGATGAAAAATACCTTCTTCCACATCAGATATATAGTCCTCTGTGATCATTTCGGGGACATTGGCTTTACAGACTGTGTAATTGGGATGGAGGAGAGGGTTAGAGAAAAAAGGAACGAAAAAATATGGAGAAATGATATCCATCACAAAATGAAAGGCAAAGAAATAACAGAAAACACAGTGAATCCTCACTGTGTTTTCTGTACATGTTCAAATAAAGGTTTATATCATGACTGATAGAATGGAATAAGTTAATGATGGAAACAAAATGTCGGCTTTTTCACCTGAACTACTCAGCAACAACATCAAAATAACGGTTTCCATGACAACAACAGTGGGGAAATTTTGCAACCAAGGGACCAGCACTGTGACCTGTTACAGCCCAAAAGCCAAATATGACTCAACCTGGGATTTTATAGACGTTGGATGTCTCTGCCGGATTTTGTGACTGAGGTCAAGTTGTGTGTGGAGAACCGTTTTGAATGGATTTAATGTAATACAGAATTTACACATCAGTAGGCAGTAAAATGAATCCTTACCTTCATCATCGGACATGTCCAGCACCTCGTTCATGGTCTCTGGAACGTTCATCTTGTGCTTCTCAATCACAGTCTGTCAAATTGTTACAGAAAAGTTTGAAATTAAAGCCATTAATCACAAGCAAATAAGACTGAGTAAAAAAAAAACAAAGAGGGGCATTGGAATAACGTGACATGTTACATTTCCACAGTATTAATTAAATCAGTATAACTTTAACACTGCTTTCATTCATTACTCCAAATTGCTGTTTTTTTTATTTCGGTGTAAAGCTAGCATGAAATTAAAATTCAACACTTCCTGCAGATGTTTCATGTTAAGAAAACCTACCAGGAAAGAGAGGGATCGGGCTGTAACAATTCCAAATTTTGCTGTACAATTAATTGTCTCAGAAATAATTGCGATTAACAACATTATTGTCTCTTTTTAAAATAAAAGCCCTTGCAGATAGCCATTGTTTTAGATTACAAAAGGGAAGGATTTGGGAAACAGTCAACCAAGCACACACATGGTATGTTTGAACACATGCTCTCAGAAAGTGATCCGCACCTGAGTGGTCAAAGTCTCCTCTGTGACCACTTTGAGTGTGTCAACTACAGAGATGTAGCCGAGCCTCCTGGCAATGGACAGAGCGCTGTTCCCATTCTGGACAAAACAAATTGAATAAAAGAGGCGAGTCATTGGTTTCATCAATCAAATTTCAATCAAAACTATTAAGTGCTAAAGTGTGCACTAAAACCTTAATCACCAAATAGGGGTGTGCAAAAAAAATCGATTCACATTCAAATCGCGATTCAAACTCTACCGATTCAAAATCAATACATATTTTTTAATAAAAAAAGAAAAAGTAACTACATTTACATACTGTGAATCGTTTAAAAAAAAAATCGTGCACTCCTATCATCAAAGCTGTTTTACATCTGATTGACTGGATATTTGGTACTTTTGGTAGAAGTTGGAAACAGAGAACTGATTATAATCTACAAAGCTCATGAGCTAGAATCAAACTTTAATAAGATAGTGTTTGTCTGAGTTTGTGTGTGTGTGTGTGTGTGTGTGTGTGTGTGTGTGTGTGTGTGTGTGTGTACTCACAGCTGTGAGTTCGTTGGGTGATGCTCCATGATGTAGCAGCAAGTTGATGATGTGTGTGTGTCCCTGCTGTGCAGCCTGATGGAGAGGTGTGTAACCGTTCTGCAGAGGAGGGGAAAAGAGAGAAAGTTAAATACTAAATACATTCATTCTACACGCACTGACGTGCACAATCAGTGATGTATGGTGAATATATACTGTCTGAAAATATGCAATTGCTCAAATCTCTGCACACAGAAATAAAAGAACAAACACAAACACAAACACACTCACACTCACACACTAAATAGTTACCTTGGTCTTAGCGTTAACCTTCGCCTGATTTTTCAGCAGGAAATTGACCATCTTCACATTGCCATAGTGACAGGCCACATGGAGAGGAGTGTATCCCAGCTGATGATACAGAAAGTCATTTGGAAAAATGTGATTAGCAAAGAGATGATCATCCAGTCATTATTGTTGGTATCGTCTCCTCTTTGTCTGCTTAAATTGTGAAACTTAAATACGAAATGTGTTTTATGAAACTTTATGAAGTGAATAACTTTAATCGCTGCAGGGTCTGAGAAGCTGTTTGATCTCCAACCTTGTGACTAAGGACAAGAAGACACAATCATTACCTTGGTCTCAGGGTCTATAGTAGCTCCCTGGTTGACTAAGACCTCAGCAACGTTGACTTTATCCTCCTGGGCAGCCAGGTGGAGCGGAGTCAGACCAGACTGAGGACAGACAGACAGACAGACAGACAGACAGACAGAGAGAGATGGAGGGACAGAAAGGCATTGAATTGAGTACAATACAATCCAGGTCTGTGCACCAATAACAAGAGAATGGAAGTTGACCATACCAAAACCAACACAAACTAAAAAATGCACTCAGTAAAGTGCAGATCTCCGCCAGGTGTATCTCCCTCTCACCTCCCAAACAAAGAAGAGTTGAATCTCACTCAATTATCCCTACTGGCTCCCTTAAAGTCAAGATGGCAAGGAATTGATCTGCAGATGCTCCGGTGAAAAACGAGACCAAACCTTTCTATAGATGTGTGCTTTTGAGCCACGACAAAAGGCCAAAATGTGGCAGGTGAAGCTTGTTTTTCAGCTTAGCCGATTGCCAGAAATGCGTTTTGCTACTGAAGCAGCTGTTGATAACTTGCAGCCCCTACTGGCCAGTAATAAGGAGTGAGGCATGTCAGCAGTCAATGATGGTATACAAAAGATTCAGATCAAAAATTGTGGATCACCACAACCATGAGAGGTCCTTGAGTACACAGTTATAATGTGCACACCTTACATGTAAGTACTCCCATGTTATGACAGAGACAAACATCTGTATCAGTGGCAATTTTTACACACGGATCTCGTACCTTATTGCCCATGTTTATTGGAGCGTCTCGAGCCAGCAGCAGCGTCACTATGTCCACGTTGCCTTCCTGTGCTGCGAGGTGTAGAGGAGTGATCCCCTGGCGGGTCACCGTGTTGGTGGAGGCGCCGTACTCCAGTAACGTGGTGGTTATCTCCATCTGATTCTTCTTAGCTGCAATGTGGAGCGGTGTGTAACCGTTCTAGGGACAGAGAAGGGAGTTATCTTCTTTTTTTTTTTCTTCCACCACCATCAGTCACTCACATACAGCCACAGTTAGAATATTCTGGATCTATTTGTTTTAATGCAATACTTTTTCCTTTTGGGAAATATGTTTCTTTACTTTTTTTCCTTGCTTTGATTATCTTACATGGAATTTTGCGTAAAGCTGCAATATTGTGATATTAAAATATGAATAAAATTAAATTGACTTCAGCCATATCTTCTAGCTCAATTCTCTTTATGTCTACATTTTGCTGCAGGGGGTGTACAACTAAATTTTAAGCACTTGGAGATTTTACAGTTTATGTCCAGGACCTAAAGATATTAATAAATACAAAATAAATGAAAAAAAAGCTAAAATTCTTTAATGTCTAGCTAGGATCATTGCCTGAAAACACTATGAGAGTCAAAGTTATTGGGGCCTAGCTGAATTCAGTGGCAGCACTTTCTGGATGGATGCCATTAGAGTGTTAAAAGGGGAATTCAACGAGCCAATCACCAATGCTTCGCTCAGCTATAGTACACAGTGTAATTGCATGTGGGTGATTGAAACTAGGTCAGCCTGCTTTCAACCCGAGCCAGAACCAGAGAGAGAGAGAGAGAGAGAGAGAGGGTTGGCGCATCAATGCTCAAATTTCCCCGCGGGGGTGAATAAAGTATCTTCTATCTATCTATCTATCTATCTAAGAAACTTTCGATTTAACTCACTTTAACTGACTCTTACCTTTGCAGCAGCATGCGGTGAAGCTCCCTGGTTGAGCAAGAGCAGCGCCACCTTCTGGTTATCGTAGTGTGCTGCCACATGCAGTGGAGTTAGTCCACTCTGAACATACACACAACAAGGATTGTTAGGTGGTGGTATGCATACAGAATAGTGCAGTGTGGAGATACAGAGAATACTGTGGAAGCTTTGAGTGTAGCTGTAAAACAAACATGTGGGAGTTGCATACATTATTTAATGTACCCTTTATGTGGGAGCTCTTAAAACCATCATTCTCTCACACACCAGTACTTCAACATGGGTTACCTTCCCAGCAGCATCAGACGGAGCGTTTTTCTGCAGCAGCAGGTTGGCGACCTCGATCTTCCCGTACTTTGCAGCCACATGTAAAGGAGTGAAGCCCTTCTGCAGAGACACACAACAACAGGAAAAGAACATTAAACCAAATTTATTACAGAATCTAACACTACTGTTGTTAAAAGCACTTCAGTTAATGGTTACTTACAGCTCGCTTGTGACTTATTTTCTATACATGGCTGCTCCACAGAACCATATGTGTTCAATCACTTATAATTGAGTCATTTGTAGGGTTATGTCATGACAAAACATGGGGAACTGATTATTTGCTGCTTAAAAAGGATGAAACTAAAAAAGAGCTTGGGGTGTGGAAATGTGTGTTGTGTGCGTTACATCACATTCTTCAGCTATGAGGCAACACAGATCCATGAACCCACTCTGACCAGATAGACCCAGCTCTGTGTGTATATTGTATGAGGTGACGGTTAGTTATGGAGCTTGACAGAATCCAGACTGGCTTCCTGGTTCAAGGCTCCTGAACAATATGAATATGGAAGTGGTGGATGAACGAATGACAATGATCTAAAGCAGTGTTTCTCAAATGGGGGTACGTGTACTATTTTATGCAATTTCTAAACTGTAGGTTTTTCTAATGTATTTATTTTCTAGCCCTCTTTCCCTTTCCCTAAGTGACTTTGCCACTTGTCAGGCCGCCATTGTAAATAAGAACCTGTTGTTAATGAATGAATGAACAACAGGAAAAGAAGATATTCGACCCCGCTGAAATGTTTGGACCGTAGCACACATTTGTGCTTCATCTATCCTTTAATGTGAAATTAAGTAATCTATGACCTTCACTGAGCCGTATTGGTGATCAATAGGAAATGTAACAATGCTTTGGCTACAACACTGGCCTCTAACTAGAATTGGGCTGAAATATGCCCGAGGCAATGACTAATCGTTCACATTAACTACAATACACACAGTACACACAATACACACAGTACATTAATATGTTTGGTTCGTTTTGTGTCATATCGCACCTTCAAGGCGCCAGGGAGACATTTAATCAAAATACAATCTATGAAGCGGATTGTGTGTATAATAGGACTTCATTAACATTTTTAAATGTTTTGCAGTCATTACAGATGGCCCCGGCAATACCCAGCTATCGTATCGAAGTAGGACAGAGCAAGCACACATTTTGATCACTTTTAGCCATGCTAGCGGCATCTCGGTCCACTGCTCCAGAGGCACAGAATTTCATACAGACATTCATGGTTTCCAGAATACATGAGTACTATTGAGTTTTCCTCTAGCTCCACCCAATTAGCTAATTTTAGCATGCTAACATGCTAAACTAAGACGATGAATCAACAATATACCTGTATTTTTAATTTCATCAAATCATTAGCAGCCGTTCACTAAAACACACAACAGTTAATGATTGACAAAAAAGAAAAATAGAAGAATGACATCTGTGAGTCTTTGATCGAATTAACCCCGCCAAGGAGGTCATGTTTTTGGTTTGGTTTGTCTGTCTGAGCCCATTAAGCCCATTCAATTATGGAGCGGATCCAAATTACGGGGCAAATGCACAAATCGTTTTTTACTTTTGTTACGTTGCGAGATAGGGCATTCGGCCTTGGCGGAGTTCTGCGCTCTCTGAGTGCCCTTCTAGTTTAATTGCAATGGGTCCTGGCTGGTGGGACCTTAAAAAAGGACCTCAAGGAAATTAATATAGACAATACACAAGTAGAGTCTGTTCCTTTCTTTGTTTTGTCAATATCCAGTCATGGCTGAAAAATCGCCTGGAACCATCTCCTCTGTTTGGCTGTATTTAGAGTTTGGGGACTTCCCTCAGTGTTGCAACTGTCGCCATGAAACGCTCTATTGCAATTTAAATGGATGTTATGAAATGAGTAATGTACAAAGAAAACCTCTCTATGAACAATGTTTTCAGGCTCTAGAGAAGTTATTCTGACCCAACTCACTCACTGGCAGTCAACTGTAACTGATGTATGATGAAGATTTTCTTTCATTTTTTGGACCAAGTATGTGTCTAGTCAGTCTCTCCGTGTATATGTGCCGCAGTTACAGTAATCCTCTTGCTTTCCAGCTAAATGTTTGTGTGCACATGGGACATGTGTTTTATGAAACATGTGCTATCATCAACCTCCAGATGGCAAAACAACCAATGTCCTGGAAATATCTGTCTCCACACATCAGATTTACCTTGGTAATAATGCCCAGACTAGCTCCTTGGTCCAGCAGCCCTGAAGCCACATCTTTGTGTCCCTCCCTGGCAGCCAGGTGTAAAGGTGTATATCCGGAGTTGGTGGTGGCGTCTGGGCATGCTCCGTTTGCCAGCAGCTGGTGGACGATGTCTTGCTTACCAAGACGGCTTGAGATGTGCAGCGGAGTCTGCTCGTCCTGGTGACGACAACCAAACAGACATTTAAGTTTTTTATTGAAAGTCAAAAATGTCTGTGATATAATGAATAGTGGCTTTGCTAATGTATTATTTAAAGCTGGGGTAGGCATATTTGTTTTTAGGCAAAAAATCATTCTTAGAGAAAACTAGACTTCTGCACCTCCTCCTGGCTCTGTTTTCAGGTTTTAGGAAATCTAGCCTATGACGGGATATTTTGGCCAATCACAGGTCATTTTAGAGATAGAGCGTTTCCATTGGCTGTTCAACAATTGCAGATGTGCATGTCCCTATAGATGGTGAAAGCCTGATTAAATGGAGGAAAATCCTGCAGAAAAGGTTGCTATTTCAGTATTGGCAACAACTCAAAAAAGGAAGACTGACTTCTCAAAAAGAGAGTCTGACAATAAAACCAAATAAAAGACGCGTCAATATCGGTCAAGCGTTTCAGAGATGGAGAGAAAATGTTGCTAATAGTTTAGCCTTCTGCTAACCCTAGAATCACAGTATGTCATCTCAAAGGGCTTTACAGAGAAAACAGGACAGTTGTTCTCCGCTATATAACGGGATCACAATTATGAGAGGGATGATTTAAATGAATGACTAGTCCTCCTACAGGTTACTGTATGAAGGATAGGCTGAGGACAAAGCAGGGAGAGCTACAGGAGGAGGGCTGCATTTTAAAATTCTGGTGTTTGTTTAGCCTTATCCAGAAAACTGCTGACCCCAGCTTAAAGAGTCAAACATCTTATTACAGAATAGGTGAATCCTAAAAAAACTAAATGCAGATGTGTGTTGCATTCAAATTAATGTAAATACAACAAAACAGCCCACCTCCAAAGCATTATTTTCTTACAATGAAAACAAGAACACAAGAGGAATTGATCTGCACTGTAATCACTCAGTAATTAGACAGAACCACACATTCAGGCACACGTTGAGTGACAATATATTGACTGTGCCTCCAACCAACACACAAAACAGTTGTGTGGCTGCCATTGTATGGCTTTCAATGTGTTTTCTATTGAAAAGGAAGCTTTTTGTCTGCAGTCACACGTGGTCCACCTTGGCCTTGGCATCGACACGTGCTCCATTCTGGATCAGATATCGGACCACATTCGTCTGTCCGGCTCTCGCTGCCATGTGGAGCGCCGTCTCCCCCCTCTGCAACACACACACACACACACACACACACACACACACACACACACACACAGACAATTTTGATTCTTCTCTGCTCTCCTTCCTCATGAAAACTTATTTCTGTTTAGACGGGAGGCAGAGAGAGAGAGAGAGAGAGAGAGAGAGAGAGAGACCCCCTTCCTCTCCACACCCAACTCACCATAATGAGTGCCATAATCCTCCGTTTCTACGGTAACCTGGCCACAGACACGGCGTGGGCGACCAAATACTTGGGGTTGAAGAGTTGAATGTGCAGCACTCTTTCCCCTCTCTGTTTGCTCATTACTCTCTGCTTCTCTTTCAACTCTTTCCCACCGATCCCTCTCTTTTTTATCACTCTTCCTCCTTTAATATTGGAGTTAACAGGGTCAGTGGTTTTAGAGTTTGTAGCTCCTAAAGAAGAGCGTTTATGGACGAGATGAGAGTGAGAGGTCCTCTCCTTACATACACATGGCATTAATAGACTTCCTCTCCTCCAGCCCGAAGTACAAAGGGTTTTCTTCACTGTCTGCTCTATGTTTGACTGTATCTCTCTCTCTCTCTCTCTCTCTCTCTGTGAAATGCTCTGCTTCAGGTGTGTG
The DNA here is from genome assembly GCF_008315115.2 of Sander lucioperca. Classification (NCBI taxonomy): domain Eukaryota; kingdom Metazoa; phylum Chordata; class Actinopteri; order Perciformes; family Percidae; genus Sander; species Sander lucioperca. The sequence continues at coordinate 22,324,941 of NC_050194.1, read as the reverse complement.
GATATATCATCCTCTTTTAAGTATCAAAAGGTCATTTGGAGTTGTGTTTGAGTCCACCTGATGAATTAAGTCCAATATTCTCTCTCTTTTAGCTCTATTTGTGGTCTCCACTAACTCCTAAGGGTAATATTTGTCTCTTTATCAGAGTACAGTTGAGTACAGGTAGGCCTACTGTAAGTTCTCAAGTGCTACTTTCAACCACTGCGGATTATAGAAGAGAAACTGTGCAAATGTCCTTTGGGAGGGACACAAGAAAGACAGAAACAAGAGAGAAACAGAACTCACCACATTGCTTGTGTTTGGGGAAGCCCCGTGATGGATCAGCTGGTGCACAATGTTGTCGTGTCCCATAAATGCTGCAACATGGATCGGAGTCAGACCGGACTGTAAAGTGAAGAGACACACACAGAGAAGAGCGGAGAAATGATATGTAAAATAAAAGTACAGAAGTATTATGCAGAATGATCAGTTTTAAACCCATATTCTTTGATTATTATTATCAATGCATGAACATTTACTGTTAATGCTGGTGGACCTTTATATGATCATATTTTGTTTAGCACTGCATAATATTAAGTTATTGAGTCCTAAAAGTCTTCTTTTAGTTAGATTATTTCAACCAGTTTCCGACAGAAATCAACTTAAACTCTTAGACGGAATTAGAGATTGCCGCTCTAAATAAAAAATAAAAACTTGAAACCAGTTGACTTCTATTTAAAGAGGTTGAATTCATCTCACAAGAATGGCAGGTTCTTTCTCAGTTTATTTAGAAAATGAGGACTTTTAGGACTCAATAAAAGACAAAACATTACTTCATAAGATGGAGCAGCGTGCGCAGTATTTAAAATGTGGAATAAAAAGTACAGGACTTCCCTCTGAGATGATGTGGAGTTGAGGTTTTAGGGAGCAGAAAATTTAAATACACAAGTGAAGTACAAGTAGGTCAAAAAAGTGTACTTGGTTACTTTCCACCACTGTGGCGACAAATGTAACTTTGGTAAAAAATGATATAACTCCAACTTTAAAACAGATTACACTTAAAACATCACTGACGCCATCATGCGTGCATGACACACACACAAACACACACACACACACACACACACACACACACACACACAAACCTACCTCAGTGACTGCCTGTATCGACGCTCCATGCTTCAGAAGTAGCTCCATCACCTTGACTCTGTTTTTCTTGCAGGCAATGTGCAGAGGAGTGAAACCATTCTAAAAAAAAACACACAAAAAAATGAACAGAAAAATATTTATAAAAAAATAGCCCCAAACTTGTGTGTGTGTTTCTTTGCAGGTCTTGCTGAGCTGGCAGAAGATAAGTCTGGAACACCGAATGGAAACTACAGCACAAAGCAGGACCTTCTTTTCTTTTTTCCCCCTCTTTCTTTCACTTTTTCTCCTCACCCCTCTGCATGCAAACCAGACAAGCATGTGTGGAAATAATTGACTCGACTCTAAAGCCGTAAAAAAAAAGAAGAAGATTCAAATAGACTGAAATAGATACTTTTCTTTACAACTCACTCTTCTCTCGCCAACACGGACGCTCTGCCCCCTCCCTCCCTCCCTCCCTCTCTTACTCACTTGACTTTGAGGTTTCTGGCTCAATCCTATGACTTCATTTTCCCCTCCGTGTCCTTTTTTCATTCTCCTTCTCTCTGGCTATAAAGTCCCAGTGCTCTAACCACACCCAGACTTCTCCCCTTACAGAACAGAGATGGTTGTCTTACACCAAGACAGTGCCCGGGGTTATAAAGTCTCTTTTTAGTCTCCTTGTCTGTTTCCTTCGTTTATTGACTTCATTTGTCTTTTCTTCTCCATTAAAACCCCTTATTTCTCTCTTTTGTTGTAAACAAACAAAAAGTAGGGAGGTGAGGAAGAAGGGAAAGAAAGGAGGGAGTGAGGAAAAGAAAGACTTGAAAGGAAGGAAGACATTTCTGGTTGGTTGGGAGATCATTAAGACGCTTAAATGTTCCACTGCCACAACCTGGAGCAACACTGCAGCTTCAATTCCAGTCTCTGAAGGAATTAATCTATTCTATACTTCAATTTCAGAGAAAACATCAATATTGTTTTTAATTATTTTCCTCCAACAAGCCTATTTCCAAAGTGCACCTTGTTACGTAAATGTGCTGGTAGTTTCACACGGCACTTTCTTACGAGGTTCTTACGACCCAGTAACATTTCCGTAACTCTTTAAACATGGCTCAAGTGTAAACCCATCCCCATCCCATTACTGTTAAGGCTACAGGAGCACACGATGAACACACAGAGAGAGATATAAAACACACTTCTTGTTCTGTCCTCTAAGAGTGCTGTAATTCATGTGTTATTTAATTATCATTTCTAATGAGAAACTAAGGTTTTCAAAGGTCAAAAGTACTTGATACTTTTTCGATACCACATTTCAAATTATACGATCTCCATTTTTAATATATATAAACGTATATATATATTTTACATTCAATAGTATCGATAGCACCAAAGCTATTAAAAAACACACATCTACAATCCGATTTTCAAGCCAAGGCTGCACAGATGAAACAACCGGGAAGAAAATCAACCGGTCCTCAACCTGTGGTATTTTGTGCCATTCTGTCCAGCAACGAACCCACCACGGGACTGGCAGCAGAGGCATCCTGTTTTGCGTGCCTGGGGATTTCTTTTCTTCAGACCATCATTCTCCCTAAAATGTCCAGCTTTCATTCCACTGCTTGATTATAACCCACCAAAGCAATTCAATGATGATACTTTGTAACAGTATCATAGGCCACACAATAGGTAGAAGAATCATTTTTTCTATCAAATAAATGGATGCATGTTACCTTTCTGTACCTGTCCATCCCTCTGCCACTTTAACCCCTTCTTTCTCTTTCTTGCTTGTCTCATTTTCCTAAAACCTTCTGCGTCTCTTGATCAGATCAATTCATAGATGGATTTTAAACCCTCTTTCTCCCTGCTTATGCCTTCCTCCCATTCCGTTCCAAAACTTCATAATAAATGATTGATGAGTGTAAGCATGGGCCGGTATGAGAACAGTATGAAAACCTTCAGCAAAAATATCACGGTTCACAATATTGCGGTTTTGCAATTACAGCTTTAAAATGTATTATTTGGAAATGTCTGGGTAAAAAACAACATTTCTTTCTTCCATTGAACACAATGTATGTTATTTTTAAACACACTGCACATGGCAAACGGATTTCTAAACTGCACTTTCTGTCCTTGACAACTCATAAAAAACGCAGGAACGGTATGACGGAAAACTTGAGAGGTTTTGAAACCGTGACCGTTTTTTAACCCTTGTGTTGTCTTCCCCTTAACCATGCAACGTTTAGTTTTTCTGGGTCAAAATGTAAAACTTTTTTTTCAACATTTTGGTCACTTTTCCCGACGGTTTTGTTGTTTTTTTCTATGGTTTTTTTGGACGTTTTTGTAGCTTTTTCCTGACGTTTTTGACGCTTTTTTGTCAATTTCTTTCAACGTTCTTTTGCCATTTTTTTTACAAATGCTATAAAATTGAACAAAACACCAAAATTCAATGAAAATAGTGAATTGATCATTTGTTTTACTTGTGAAAAGCATTGTATGGAACCATCCATGTTATTTATTTTTTGACAAGTTGGTTGAAAGAAACCCAAATTTCTCATATAGAAACTTTGAAAATGGGTAAAATTTGACCCATGGACAACAGGAGGGTTAAACCGCGGTATGCCTTTAAACCGGTCCATGCCTAGATGAGTCTACTGTATTTCTGCAGCTACAGAGGATCAAGCGTCTCTCCTGCTCCTCCGTCCCTCACCAGTGCCTTGGCGTTGGGGTTGGCCTTCTTGTCCACGATGACCTTTGCCACCTTGTAGTGGCCGCAGTGGGCGGCCACATGCAGCGCCGTCAGGTAGTCGTTGGTCACGTCGTCCACGGGCACCTCGTGGTGCAGCAGCAGCTGGACGCAGTTGAGGTGGTCGCCCTGCGTCGCCATGTGGAGCGGAGACAACCCGTTCTGGAGGGGATAAGGTCACAAGTCATGACTAATTGTGTCGGAATGTTCTCGAGAGTTTGTAACAGCAGATAAGACAAATGAAAACAGAGATTCAGTTCATCCAGCAGTGACAGAGTTACTCAAGTACTGTACTTAAATACAAATGTCGAGGTACTTGTACTTGAGTCTTTTCTTTTCATGCCACTTTCTGCTTCTACTCTGCTACATTTCAGAGACAAATATTGTACTTTTTACTCCACTACATTCATCTGACAGCTTTAGTTACTAGTTACTTTACAAGTTAAGATTGTTGCACACAAAACACATGTCGTTTATAAAATACAATATTTTATTATAGAGTAAACTACCCAACATTATAACGGCCTACAAGTACAGCTGAAATGATTAGACCATTAAACACGTTTCCATTTAGTAATGTTAGTGATTTTTTGGCATTGAGTACTTTACTTCTAAGACTTTAGTACATGTTTCTAACGATACTTACATACTTTTACTTAAGTAACATTTTCAATGCAGGACTTTTACTTCTAACAAGAGTATTTTTACAGTGTGGAGTATTTTTACTAATGCAGTTCAGGGATGTTGCAGAGTTAAGAAAAAGAAGGGGAGTAAGAAACGTGAGGGAGAGAATAAAAAATATAGAGACACACACAGATTGGAGGTGTACCTTTGTCTTTGATAGTATCGGCGCTCCTCTGTCCAGCAGCATCTCCACCACCTGCTCATGACCACTCCTGGCTCCGCAGTGCAGAGGAGTCAGACCGTCCTGGGAAAACAACGCGTGAACTTCATACCATCACCAACAGGGCCCTTAAGCAACACAATGAAGCCTTCACGGCAGGGGTTAATGCACTTCAAGTGACCCTTTACTTCCACGTCTATAGGTTGAGAAAATCCCTAAACAAAAAAAGAAATGGTGGCCGGGCGCCTGGGTCGCTCACCTGGTAGAGCACGCGCCCATATGCAGAGACTCAGTCCTCGACGCAGCGGCTCAGGGTTCGAGTCCCACCTGCGGCCATTTTCTGCATGTCTTCCCCCTCTCTCTTCCCCCTTTCCTGTCTACAGCTGTCCTGTCTTTTAAAGGCTAAAATGCCCCAAAAATGATCTTAAAAAAAAAAGGTGGACAAAAGAAGTTGCTTTTGACACCTTAGAGATGCTGATATATTGTAATATATGTACTGTATGTGCCCCTATTGTAAGATAAATGGACAAAGCTTGGGCTAAGGGGTTATAAATTGTTTTTGTTCAAAGACATAGGTGTAGCCTAAGATCATCTATACTAAAGATAGCGCATTACAACCAGCGCCAGTGGTATGGAACGGTACACACTTTCTGTCTCCTAAAGGGGTGTGGCCTTGTTTGAACAAGTAGTGCCAGATCTCGCGAAAGTTTGGTCGTAAGACGGAAACAGGTCTCAAACAAAGTAAATTTTCTCCTGATGTATCTGTCTGAAAAATGCCATTTTTGTGTCAGAATGTTCTCTAGATATGTGGCTTGTGAAAAATGGGTCCAATATATACTTTGGTGACTATGGGGCGAAAGCATCGCTCATAATCTGCGTTCACGTTCACTTCTCCCGTTGGAATCAATACACACGGACCTGATGCTAGTCTCCTAAAGAGGCGTGGACGTGGCAGAGCCCACGGGACACAGATACAGGAAACCACTCTGAGTTGGGGTGTCTCGGTTCTATACCGTCTCAGGTGTAGCCTGCTCGGGAAGGTTCCTGTCTCTCTTAAAGAAGATGAAGATGTGATTCAGTTGCTTCTAATGCCAGGAAATCAAGTGGGTCAGTGATGACCCTCTTTCTCTTTACTTGTGGAAATCTCTTATCTCAGAGGTTGTGACTCTGGAAAAACTTGGACACCACATTAAGAAAATGACTCATATTTTCCTGCATAAGTGGAAGAGGCCAACGGAACTTTTGGGAGTGGACTATAATCTGGACTTGAATAGATAGATAATATGATGAACTTGAACTTATGGCCATGGGGTTGACTCGTGTATTCTACTTATTGCTGTCACCATTACTGTAGGCTACTGGGGTGGCAGTAGCTCAGTCCGACCTCCACAGGGAGTTGGGTTGGGAACATGAGAGTTGCCGGTTCAAGTCTAAAAGACCAAAGTATGGTGATGGACTGGTAACTGGAGAGGTGCCAGTTCATCTCCTGGGCACTGCCAAGGTGCTCTTGAGCAAGGCACCGAACCCCCAACTTCTCGGGGCGCCTGTCCATTGACAGCTGCAGCCCCCTCACTCTGACATCTCTCCATTAGTGCATATATAGGTACTGAGCATGTGTGTGTAATGTGTACAATAACAACAGAGTGAAAACATTGTAATTTCCCTTGCGGGATTAATAAAGCATACATTATTATTATTATTATTATTATTACTGTGCAAGTAGAGTGCCCTATTTTGTCTTGCTAATAATGTCACATTTCTCTTTGCTATATGGACCAGTCCTGTAGCACTACTGTTTGTTTTTTGTTGGTTTATGTATTGTTTGTACATTTGTCCTTAAAAAATGTAATAAACAGAATAAAAAAATAAAAAAGCCCAACACTATCAAGCTGCATTATGAGAAGACCGTACCAGAGAGTATTCTTTACTCTATATGTCTTTTGCAAACCTCTAACTTTATGTAAGTGCAGTGCTAAATGGAAGCAAAACCACTTTCAAATATTAACATCAGTTAAAAATGTTGATTCTTTTGTATGGATGTTCACCTTGGTCCGTGCGTCTATCTTGGCCCCTCTCTCCAGCAGCAGTCGCACCATGTTGCCATTCCCACGTTTGGATGCTACGTGCAGCGGTGTTATGTCATTCTGGGGAGAAAGAAAAGCATAATTTCCTCATTCAGCCACAAAGAAAAGACGACTCAGAATTTTATCACACAGTTTAAGTTGTTGTTTTAAGAAGAAAAAGGAAAATTACACAACAGGAAACATCCTAACCCTGCTAAACTACAAATGAAGCTGCCAAACACATTTCAGACAGCCTGTCCATGCCTGCAGCATTTAAATACATCTCACTTGAAATTTGCTTACTCAACTAGAGACCGTGTAGGAGGAAAATGGATAAATATCTCCCTCTAGGGGGAATATAACTATTCCAGCAGCTGCACAGTGTTGTGGTTCAATCATTGTCTTGCTTTCTTGGTTTTTCCTTTGTGTCCTTCTATAACAAGAGGAGGAGGTTTTAATAGGACACTATGTACTGTGGAGAGAGAATCGTCCGTATGACTATACAGACTGCTTCTATGTGTTCTTTGCCAGTATGTTTTCAAATAACGTCAACAAAACACATTCTAATGTAAATGTTAAAGGACATGACTGGTTGTTATTCTATATTTCACATTGAGTACTTCTACCTAATTTAATTACATTAGATGCTAAAACGTTTGTACTTGTATGTATAACAGAGTATTTCTACACTGTGGTATTGCTACAACATAGTACATGAGTACTTCTTCCACCACTGATTATTTGAGACACACCCAGTCTTCAACTCTCATAAACTCAGTATCCAATCCTGCAGTCTCCAGGATCATATAGCACACAGACAACATGTATATGTGTCCTCCTGCAGAGTGACAGGCACAGCTGTAGGATTACATGTATCAGTGTTAGTGTGTCTTACACACACACACACACACACACACACACACACACACACACACACACACACACAGTCCCGCCTTCTCATATGAGAGTCTTGGAGTGAGTGTCTGCAGCAGCACTCACTTCAAAAGGTTTGTGTATGTGTGTGTGTGTGTGTGTGTGTGTGTTTTCCATCTTCAAGCGAAGTACCCACCCTCGCCTTGAAGTCCACAGCTGCCCCTCTGTTAAGCAGGAGTGTTGCTACGTTGATATTGCCGTAGTGAGCCGCAATATGGAGAGGAGTGAAACCGCTCTGAGAGGGACGAGAGACAGAAAGAGAAACAGAATCAATTGAAAAAGAGCAAGCAAAACAAGTCTTTTACTGAGCCACCAGCAAAGCATTGGGTTTGGCCATAAGCAGGCTAACGGAGCAGACGAGGGCTGAGCAGAAGTCAAACATGCTTTGAGCGCCTGATTTTCCTTTTATAACAAAACATATTTCTTGTGTTATAGTTACAGTGACATTCTTCAGATCCGGAGTGAAAAGAATCATGAAAATAAGCAAACATAAGCAGATTAACTTCCTGTCAAATGAAAATCATGCAACGGTAATTATTAATTAGAGCATCCATTCAAGTTGCGGTTTCAATTCCTAAAAAAAAAATCTACTCTTCTGTACTTTCATCTAACAGGAAATACAAAAGCCAGACATGCAGGTGAGCATGCATCTGCATTAGTTAAAGGCAATCTAGGTTTAAAATGGCTGCTTTAAAGAAAACCAGTAACCTGTAACCTTTAGGTAACTTTAAAGGTGCAGTAGGTAAGACTTATAAAACTAACTTTCTGTCATATTTGCTGAAACTGACCCTATGTTCCAGTAGAACTACATGAAGCAGGTCATTTAAAAAAAAATTCTGGCTCCTCTGGCACCACCTACAGCCTGTAGTGTGATTTGCAAAAATCCACAGCTCCCTGTTCAGATGCACCAATCAGGGCCAGGGGGGGTGTCTTTGGGCTTTAGCAGAAAGGGGGGAGGGACTGAGTGTTGTTGATGTTCAAATTTTTTGACTAAATCCTGGATCTTCCCAATCCTACCTACAGCACCTTTAAGACATTGAAGTAATCAGGTTGGATTAATGTATATCGCTCAAATTCGGTCTTCTGAAAAAGTATTCATCTAAAACATAAATCATTAGCTTATTCAGATAATCTCAGAAAGTTCAGTCTTGATTTATTTAAAGTTGTTTAATTTCTTCTTCTTTTTTACTTTTCCAAAGCAACAAACAGGAAAGGTCAACGTGCTATTGATCATGTAATCGAGGAGCTGCTCTATTTAAAGCTGATTAAACTGGTTTCCGAGCACAGTGACAGTAATTAGTATTACCTCAAAGGATAGTCAGCACAGTGTCAGGCTAATGTTAAAAAAAATGCAATTAAATAAAATCTATTGGCATACTAAAGCTTAACTAAATCCATTACTGTCACTTCAGCCTTCCCAGTTTTTCCTCACATGCACACATTTAGTTTAAGTTAATTCAGACATCTACAGCATTATACAATCTCTCAAGCAGTGCGAGGAACAAAAGCTCCACAAAAGCTAGTTGATAGATGTCACAGAGATTATTGTAACAGGAGGATACAGAAAGTTGCTACTGTGGATGGAAAAAGGGAAGTCATGGGGGAAAAGGATAACAACCTGTACTAAGTATTTTCGATAATAGCTATTAATACAACTGCCAAAGACATTTACTGAACTATTAACAGTAAATGTGGACAAAAACATGCAGGGTGAGGGCTAAATGATCTGGCACTCAGGAGCAATACATGCCGTCATTTTTCTGGCCAAACCACAAACAGAAAATAATTTTTTTGAGCATTAAAAATTAATTATTACAAAACGTTAGTTCTTCTACTGAGATACTGAATTTCTCTTCTATTCTTTTGGCAGTGGCTTTATTGCAGAGCGGTAAATGAGAAGATGGACACCACTCTAATGTCTGTGCAATGGATATGAAGCTAAACCCAGCAGCTGGTTAGCTTAGCTTAAGCACCATGTCAAATAACAGCAAGTAGCCGTTAGAGAGCAGTTACAGTTGATTTTTTTTCACAGATCAAGCAAACGAGATATAACTGATATTAATCAGTGAGCTATTGCAGCGACGTGGTCACTCCTGCCTTTTTCATGTGACAAACACATGGACAAGAAATGATTTCTGATTCAATGCTTCAATCGAGTTGAACGCAAATGAGGCTTCTTCTTGTTTTGCTGCAGCAGCTTTCCACAGGATAAGATTATGCATACAGTAAATTCAGAGAGAAACATGCTTTTATTTAGAAAAGGTTTTATTATTTCACTTAAAACTTCCTCCATGTTTACCTGTTGTCTTGATAAACTTGATAAAGTATTATGTACAGTTTCCACAGCAATAATGTATGGTTCTAGGTACACATAAGGTAACAGTAAGTAAGGCAGTAAGTCTACTGTTATTTTTTTAAATCTCTGCCCTAAAGCAGCAAGCCACTGGACACACACATAGCAATGTCGAAATGCAATGCAGGTTAAACAACAGCAGGCACACAGGTGAGACGCTGTCAGCAGCAAAAGCATTCATGCCAGCATTTAGCATTCATGCTAGCAGACAGAAGGCTTTGGCTTTCCAATGGTGACCATGATGTACAATGACAGGAAAGGAAGGAGAGAAGGAGATAGAAGAGAAGATGTACCTCTGTTGTTCTATTCACCATCATCTAGAAGGGAGACGGGGGAAGCCGTGGGGTAACAAAAAGGAACCAATAGAGGGAGGAGGAGGAGGAGGAGGAGGAGAGAATGGGGTGGTTAGTGCACCACAACAACTACAACACCAACACCACGGTTGCACCAAGCTGTAGGATGGATACATGAGAACATGGCCAGAGATTATGAAGACTAAAAGGTAACCAAACAGAGGTACACATAACTGGATGATGGACTGAGACTCTAACCTTGTAGTCTGTTATTGTTTCTACAGTGAGACGGACTGCTGTTGATGGTAACTGTACCTGCTGCATTCTTGTTTTTGACTAACAAAGACAAAGACGACACTGTTCTTTTTCCTGAGTGGCACTTACATTGTGACACGTCTAAAAACTTGGATCAGAAATGTAGATGCTTCTTGCATTTTTTGTCCCACAACAAAACATTTTCAGGATTTAAATGCTTTCTTAATTGGAACCAAAAAAAAATAAAAAATCACCATAAAGTTCACCATCAATAAAAAAATAAAAAAATAAATAAAAAAACGTATTTCCATATGCCCTATGATACCATGACTTATGGAAGCGTCTTACTGTTTTTCCTTTCACTAAACTGGTGTCTTCGAAAGTTAGCAATATGCTACATGTTTATTTATTTTATTTTATTTTTTATTTATATTTTAAATAGACAATGGTGTAGGTTCAGTTTTAGAAGAAGTGCATCTTCACTACAGTGACAATACGCAGTGACAATACGTCAAGTTGGACAGTTTCCAGCTGTTTCCAGCAGCCTTGAACAGGAAGTCACAGAAACACTCACATCCTGTTAGGTGCAATTCCGATTTAATAAAATGTTATCAGACCCATTTATCAGCTTGTACCCAGTCTCCAGTTGTTTTTATTATGACAGAGTAGCTGTCAAAATGCTCTACATGCGATCTGTTGCTGATGTTAACAAACAACAGACTGCAGATGATCCGTAATCTGAACAGATTTAGTCTCTCTGACTTCTAAACGTCACCATCAGCCACACATCATGTGTTCTGTACAGATTTAGCCTTTAAATCAGACAAATAGCAATTAAAATCCCTCCAATTCAAAAACAATAAAAAGTTTATATAAAACGTCATCATGTTGAGTCGATTCTGAACCAAATCAGCAGTTAGATCAGCTGAGAGCCAGGCGTTTCCCAGCATGCCCTGGGTCCGCCTGGGTCTTGCAGTCGGTAGAAAGCAACTGCGGTGCCTGCTTCTCAAAACTGCGGCCGCCTTGATCTCGTGAGGTTATCGCTGCCCACGTGTGCATGACGTCAGAGCAAGTCGGGATCAAGTTGGACACAAATCTAACCGCCATGAATCGGGCGACGATCGCCGCTGATCGATTTTGCGCAGGCCTGGCTCATCACGAACAAGCCGACTATCTTAAACGGAAGCAAAAATAACTAAAATCACTTCCTCTCCCACAGTAGGTCACGATGGGAATAGCAGTCCAGCCTATTGTGCAGAGAGTGTACCTTGGACTCCACGTCAGCGTTGTGGTCGTTCTGGAGGAGGAGCGCGGCGGCCTTTGTGTCGTCTTTCCGTGCGGCGATGTGCAGCGCAGGCAGGCGGACCTTCCCCTTGGTGTCGTTTTCCAGCAGGAGGGAAACCACCTGGTCGTGGCCCTGCTGTAACGCCACTGCCAGGGGAGTGAAACCATCCTGTGAACCAAACACAAAAGTTGACCAAATGAATACTCCATGTTTTGGCAACAGCAGAACATAGCTTAGCGTACGTGGCAGTACTCCTGCCTGCCAACAGCCATCTACTGTAGGTAATACACTGACTATGGATAATGTGTCAATACGCTCATGCATTACTTTATCCTCTGCATCTTTTCTGCATTTCTGCACAGTGACTGCAGAAATGATTAACTCTGCAAAGCATTTCCCAAACAACTCCAGCTGGGGTTGACACAACAGTATCTGTCTGCTCGCAGCTGATGTGGCCAGTCTGTCTTTAGCAGTTCTGACTGTCTGTAATTTAGGATGACATTTTAAAAGTGTGACTGCTTTAAAACACCAACGCCACACAATAACACAAACAAACTAATCAATCAAGGCAGCGGAAGATTAGCAACCTGCCCGTGTTCTGCGAAGTAAAATGTATGTTTTTGTCAGAGGAGTCTGGTGGCTTTGAAGAGAGCATAGATAACGGCTTCAGTTCCCCATCAGAACAGACTTCTGCCTGCTTCTCCAAACTGGGAGCTACCAACTGTCTATCGATCTATCTATCTAGCTACCTACCTACCTATCTATCGTAGGTAATACGCTCACTATTGATAAGTACCTCATACAACCCAACTTCAAAATATCTGAACTATCCATTTAAATTGCCATCAGATTAACATAAAAGAGTCACTGCCTGAAAGGGGCTTAATGAGCACAGGTAGGGCTGGGCGATATGGAGAAAATCAAACATCACGATATTTTTGACCAAACACCTCAATGTCAATATTGCAACGATGTAAGGTTGACAATTGGTGCTTTCACAAAATATCTTCCACATTTAGATTTTAGATAAATAACCATCATAATGTGGATATAATGACTAAGTGGTTAAAAGCAAATAATAGAACAGCTAGAACAGTCTGGTAAATTCAGAAAATGACATCACTTTACTGTAATGCAGCCTTTGAAACCAGGAAAAGACAAGACTTACCATGTAACAATATTACAATTCTTCAAAATCTAAGACGATATCTAGTCTCATATCACAATATCAATATAATATTGAAATATTGCCCAGCCCTAAGCACAGGGCAATCTAACAACCATTTGTCAATTAAGGCATTTTAGCGAACGCTCTGAAGAGAGTTTAAGTGCTTGAGTAGGAGTTTCAGTGTCTCGTTCAATGAGAAATCGAGAGGAAACTTTGCTGCTGATGGGCACAAACCACGAAGAAAACAAGATGACACTAACTGCATCCTACTGCATACATACTGTATCCATTCACACAGGCAATATAATAAATGACAGACACAGCGGAGGCTACTAGCAGCAGCAGTATCTATGAATCATCAAAGAAAAGGAAAGATTTCTCACAAGTAAAACAACATGGAGATTATGTATGTGTGTGTGTGTTTGGGTGTGTGTGCACAGGCCTGTGTTTGTTTACACAGGACGCCGACTGTCTGGATAAAACCGACTCAGCATCACTACACCCACACATCAAAGCAGAAGCTCCCCTCAGACATCGCACACACAAACAACCAAACACACCCATGCTAGCACACATTCATAATCAGATCCACGAGCATCTCTGCACCACAGGCACACAAACACGTTCAAATGCTTAAAGTTAGCCTTTTTTTTATGAATTCCTAAAGGCTTAAGCCATCCCAAAGCACAACCCCCCTGTTTCATTATGGATTCAGGAAAAAGTCAGTTTAATGCCCTAAAAATACTTCAAGAGACGACAACAGCAGCAGCAGCAGCAAACTAAAAGGCAGTAAGAGGGGTTTTGATCTTTATCTTCAAGCTTCAAAACTTGCAATGACACAGCAGAATTTCCTTTCACTGAAACAGAATTAGCTCAAAACATGATCACACAATCACACAAAACAAAGACCAGACAAGTTATTTTCATTCCAACGGAAATATAATTATATGATCATAATTAGAGAAATTAATCACAACAAATATAGGACTGCATAATATTTTTACAGTTTGTACCGGAGTACAAAAAAACAAAACCTTTGTGTCTTTTTCTTTTTAAACAAAGGATTTCTGATCTATTCTGTCTCATGATATGCTAAAATGGTGAAATATGAATTATTAAACACTGTGAGTTGCCTCAAACATGGATATATATTTCCCCGCATGAATAATTCACTCATGTCACCCGCTTGTGGAGACTGAGAAGACGTGGAGGAGGAAAGAAGGAGAACAGTGAGATATAGTGGGGAGGAGGAGGAGGAGGAGGCAGACAATAGATGGAATGATGAAGGAAGAGAAGGAGAGAGGAGGAGGAGAAGGAATGATGGATGGGGAGAAGGAGAGAGGAGGAGGAGAAACAAAAAGAGATGAAAGGAAAGACGAGGAGGTCAGGAACATGCATGCATGCACGCACGCGCACACACACGCACGCGCACACGCACACACACACACACACACACACACACACACACGCACACGCACACACACACACACACACACACACACACACACACAGTAGTTTATTTTGACTCAATCCCACATACATCGTCCTGCTGCCCCAAATACTAGAGCACCAAATGTGGATTAATCCGCCACTGAAAATAGTCCCCAACAAATGCAGTATTTACTCCTGTTTTAATAATGTTTGCTAAAAACTAAAGTTATCAGCTGTTTTTGAAAATTACTGTGCCTTTAAAAAAAGAAATTAGGCATACATTTGTGACCAGTTTAAAAAGACTTAGTATCATAAAAAGTCTGCGGCTGAGACGCACTGAAAGAGAAGTTTTGTTTTTTTCATGGGATTTGTAGCCTTATAATTTATTATTTCCATTTCATGCTACTTCATACTTCTACTGCAGTACACCTCAGCAGGAAATATTGTACTTTTTACTGCACTACATTTATCCGACACTTATACTGTAGTTACTTTCTACTTAAAAAGCATATATACAGTATGCTTATACGATATGATACAGTACTGTACTACTAATTTACCCAATAGCATTACAAAGTATTTAAAATTGGCTCCACTTTGAAGAACTACAACATTAACATGCGCTTACATGTATTTGTTAGTGATAGAAACAGTATAATATATTTATATATAATAATGTAATATTGTATAACACTTTGAAGGGATTAATTCTCGAAATGAGTACTTTTGCTTCTGATACTTCAAGTACATTTTGCTGATAATACTTCTGTACTTTTACCTAAGTAACATTTAAAATTTAGAACATTTACTTGTAATGGAGTATTTTAAGACTGTTCAAACAGAATAAAGTCATATGAAACGTGTGTGTTTCAAATGGTAACAAAATATGGATTTTATAAATTAGTGTATAGTTTTTACAAGAGTCTTTTTTGCAAAGGGTCTGAGGTGTTCTGCTAATTGTGTGTAGTTTTTTGAAAAACCGGTCCCTGTTTTCAAAACAGTGCTTAAGCAATCAAAAAAAACTGTAAGTAAAGGATCTGAATTCTTCTTTACCACTGGGTATTGGAAATAGTTGTGTTATTTCATATCCGTACTGAAACTCTGGTATTTTATTGCCACTATAATCAAACATTTTTAAACCATACAAAATAATCCAGGTGTACTGTAGATCACATATTTACCACTGTTTTAAATAAAGCCGAAAATATTTTATATTCTAGCACTGCCCTGCTATGCCCTGCTATGCCCTGCTATGCCCTGCTACGCTCTGCTACGCCGTGCTACGCTCAATGGTGTTTTAAGCCCCCAACGTTGACTTCAAGGCAGCGCTGCGACCGTCGACTTCAAGGCACCTAACCCTAACCTTAACCCTAACCCTAACCATTGCCCTGCAGTGCCCTGCTACGTCCTGCTATGCCCTGCTACGCCATGAACTACTATAACTATTTCTAGTCATAATATCTTTATTGTGACTATTATTGCCACTGTTCATCACACCCCTAACCGGCACCGTCAGACACCGCCTACCAAGAGCCTGGGTCTGTCTGAGGTTTCTCCCTAAAAGGAAGTTTTCCTCACCACCGAGGTTTCTCCCTAAAAGAGAGTTTTTCCTCGCCACTCTCGCACTAAATGCTTGCTCTTCGGGGAATTACTGAAATTGTTGGGTCTTTGTAAATTATAGAGTGTGGTCTAGACCTACTCTATCTGTAAAGTGTCTTGAGATAACTCTTGTTATGATTTGATACTATAAATAAAATTGAATTGAAATTTAATTGAATTACAAATGTGCTTTCAATGGAGAGGTTTGGCCAAAATGAGGACGTGTTTGTCACATTTGTGACAGCCCAGAGCCTGAACGGCTTGGTTTTGTCTCTGTCTCGATACGCTCTGGTCTTGGTAATGACTTGGTCTCGGTTTAGGTGGTTAGGTGGCTTGACTGCAACACCGTTGTGTAAAAACAAACGTGTATGCATTGTACATTATCTTACCTCAGTGGCAATGCTCTGACTGGAGCCGTGGTCCAATAAGTACTGCACCACCTCCATGTGGTTCTCCTGCGCCGCCATATACAGCGGAGTGAAGCCATTCTGGAAAAAAAGAAAATAAACTGAATCAGATTTAACATTAGATGTAACCTTTGAATCTTCTATGAACAAGAAGTCAAAATGTATGGAAATGCAATCACCAAAGAAAAATAAGACTGGAGGCCTTATCTTGGAATTACGACTTCCGTATCTTAAAAGATTTCACAATTCCAGGAAAACTATTGTGTCTAACTAATATGTCGATAGTTTTCTTATTGAGTATGAGATCTTTTCTTGCAAATATGAGATATGGAAGTCACACTGTAATACAAGATAAGGTCTCCGTTTCGGTTTCATTTACATGCTGTATGTTAATATTTGATATACTTTTGTATTTGCTGACATTTTCAGAAGTTAGAAGAAAATAATGTTTACAAAAATGAATGAATTAAACTTCAAAAGGAGAAAGCAACAACAACAAGACAAGATAAGATTTTGTAAGTAAAACTTTACCTATATATATATATATATATATATATATATATATATATATATATATATATATATATAGGTAAAGTTTTGCTTTCAAGGCCCTGTAATTTAAAAAAAAATTACATTTCTTTCTAACTATGTACTATTTAAAGGGTAAAGAGGGAACATTTTGAAACAGATACACATAGTTAAAAGCCATTCACTTATAGTTTTTAAGAATGAATCAGAATATAACAGTTAGTGTTGTAGTTTCTGTTGATAAACGTACCTAAATTTAAAAAAAAAAAAAAAAATTGTATGTCTACTACAATCACATGGGAAAAGGAACTACATTTACATACTGTGAATCGAGAATTGTTTTTGAATCGAAAATCGATTTTTAAATGGAATCATGAGATTAAAATCGATATCGAATCGAATCGTGACATTTTCTGAATCGTGATCATGATCGATCCCATTCATTTCTCTGCTTGCATTAGGTCATTGCAGGCAGTGTTGAAAATCAATAAGCAGGACTGCTTCAGGGCAATATTTGGTTTACAGGATGTTTTGCATTAAAGCTATAGTGCGTAGTTTCTGCCGCCCCCATGAGGAATTCTAAGTAATGACAACAAAACGAATGGCGTCCCCCCCCCCCACTGCCCACCCCCCTCCACGCAGTTGCTAGTAGCCACGGAGAACACGCAGGATTAAAAAAACATGATGGACTCTTCAGAAGAGGTAATTATCTTCACTCGAGTTTCTGCGCGTGAAAGTCACCAGACGACACAATCTTCTGAACATAGCCATACTGAGAAATACAGAGAGAGTTGTGTGAAGCTGATAGTCTTAATTAGCTTTGTAGCAACTCATTTGGCAATGGCTTGAACGTAATGGACGTTCATTAATATCAAAAAGTTACGAACTAAAGCTTTAATGTGATAAAGTACCTTTCAGGTATTTAATTTACTAAACCATCAGTTGTTGTTTTTTAAATCTATAAATTGCTTCTTCATTGAATTTAAAGAAAGTTTGCTGCATCATAGTATATCGTTGTTACATACAGCACAATGTTATGATTGAAGATTTGATCTCCTACCTCTACGACTGCACAAGTGTACTATTCCAGCAGAGCTATCATGGAGTACATACTGTCACCTCTGTACATACCAACACACCAACACCTGATAACAGCAAAGATACAAGCTGCTGTTGAAGTGTTTGTGTGTGTGTGTGTGTGTGTGTGTGTGTGTGTGTGTGTGTGTGTGTGTGTGTGTGTGTGTGTGTGTGTGTGTGTGTGTGTGCGTGTGTTTTTACTTTGTAAATGGTCTCTAGTGTGTTTAAAAAAAGCGTCTGAACTTGAACTTTTCACTGACTCTCACTGATGAGATTGGGGGGGGAGGAAAAAAAAACTAGAAATTGATATATTGAGATTTTTAAATCAATAGATCGTTTCACTTCTGCCCTCTGGTGTTTTTGATAAAGCGTCTGCTTTGTGGTTGCATCACTAGAACAAGGTCAAGAAAACGGATCTCCGTGGCAACACGAGGATTCAAAAATCATTTCAGTGTGCAAAAAAGCTCCTCCTCCTCTTCCTCCTCCTCCTCCTCCTCCTGTCTTTTTTGTATTCATTTTGGTGTCGATGCACCAACAGATTTTATTGTAATACATTTAATTGAACCTTCTCATTCAAAATGCAGCGATGATGAAGGACACAGTAGAAATAAAACTTACTTATTTAAAAGAGAAAAACTGCAGTGAAAACACACACGAGAAGATCAAAACCACTCTCATGTCTGTACGGCAAATACAAAGCTAGAAGACGGTTAGCTTAGCATAAGGACTAGAGGCAGAGGGTTATAATAGTTCCCCTTTAAAGTCGACATTATTATGGTTACTGTGGTGAGCAGAGCAGTGTGTGTGTGTGTGTGTGTGTGTGTGTGTGTGTGTGTGTGTGTGTGTGTGTGCGCGCGTCTGCTGACGATTGAATGTGGGCCAGGAAGCACTGCAGAGCTGCTGACTCAGCCCACAGACACGCACAGACACATACACACACACAGACACATATACACACACACACACACACACACACACACACACAGACAATAGCTGTATACGCATTCATCTGCATGAACGCACACACTCCAACATGGATTTCCAACATAGATTGTTTTACAATTAGAGAGCCTTGTGGTGTGTGTGTGTGTGTGTGTGTGTGTGTGTGTGTGTGTTTGTCTTACCTGAGATTGTGCATTGACATTGGCGCTGTGGGTGACAAGTTCCTTCACCACGTCTGTCTGCCCAGCGAGGGAAGCTATGTGGAGGGCTGTGTTTCCTTTCTGTTTAGAAAAAACATGAAATCAGAACACACAGATATGATACACATATAGTATTTTTAGACTCACTGTGATTTAACCTCTCAAGGATATCATTATCTCAGATGTCCAATAAAAATCTGCTTAGAAATCATCGAAAAAGTACTTTTTTTCAGTATCAAATGAATGCAGTGATGGTCATTGGTACGTTAATGGGTTCATTGCAAATTGGAACTGCTAATAGCTAATTCAGCATGCTTTTGTTGGTGTCAATTCAGCAAAATGTAAACGTATAATCTAAAAAAAACTGACTAACCGTTTACAGCCTCCAAAGCCCTCAAATTATAGGAGCTGTGGTTCCAAAACTTGACTTTAAAAATGATTATACCCATACTGAAGTAAGACAGAAAATAGGGAGTTACAAAAAACCCTAAAATTAACTTTTTTCATGTTGCACAATCAATATACCCCTATCTACAGGGTGTTTTGTTCTTAAATGTAGACGGTACAGGTCTATAGTGAAGGTCTAATACCAGTCTACGTACAGAGAAGAAGATGATTAAAATTGTGAGGTAGAGTTGGTATGCGAGTGAGTTGCATATACTAAGCCTCTCATGGATGCACCTGTTGTATATGTGTCAGCTATAGCAGCCAAACAGCAGCTGTTGCCATGTTGTCATCCCTGCTGCCACTAGAAACTCCACATACACACCTCCCCTCATTCCTGAATCGGAACTGCTCTATCTCTTACTACTAGACTGCACTACAACAAGAAAGCATATACATGTTACATACATGCAGCAGTAGAGCGCAAACTGGGGCTTCAACCTCTGCTTCCCTATAACAGTGTGTTCAGGTGCACGTAAACCTGCATTAACTGAATTGTTTTTGGCAGCCGTCACAAGCTGTAAGCACAACCCGGACATAATATCATCTTGTAAAGTTGTTATAAAACAAATTTCGAACACATCACACAGCGTTAATTTGGAGTTTGTGTTTGTTTGTCTTTTGGTCTATACGACTCCATTCCCGAAATAGCTCTGAAAAATCTGGAAATCTCTGCCTCTTTAGTTGCTAAATGCTCCACTTTGTTCACCTTTTATGTTCAACCTTATCAAGTAGCGTTCAGCAGGGTTAACAGCTTTTTCACTAAAAACAGCTGTCTGTTGCACCTGGAAATGACGCTGATGAGAGCAGCAAGACTGGACCAGTGGTGTAGTCTACATGATACACAGGTATGTGCAGTATACCCACTAAGAAAGCTCCAGGATTTCCATATACCCACTTAAAAATGCCCAATGACACGTAACAACATACTTTCCATTATATTTTTGATATATTTTGAATTGTCATCTGTGTTTTCCTTCGCATAGGCTAAATAAAGGTATTTCCACCGTAAATTGGTGCAAAAAATCGGAATGCAGGAAATAAAGTCTATGACGCTCAAAAATTTCCATGGCGGAGGACACCCAGACCCCTAACTATGATATGTCCATTGTGCTCCATATATTTATATAGTACAGTATACCCGCTAGAATACATTAGACTACACCACTGGACTGGACCAAAACAGTAACATAAAAGATCACATAAAGGAGCACTTCATCCTTCAGTTTATCACAAACATTCAACCTCTAAACATCTGGAGATACATGGTTTTCACTGGACAGGAAGGGGATGAAAAACTGTGTGAAAAGTAAACTATGTACCTCTGAGGTATAGTGGATTAGAAAGAGCATAAAATGGAAGTAAAGAGCGGAACTGCCAGCTCCAGAAGAGCAACTAGCCGGAGATGCATCCTTATAAAATGTAATTATTACTTCCTCTTGATGGATATATTTACTGTGTGGAATTACATCACTGTCACATAATTTAGAAACATTTATGTGGGAAACAGTCATGTAAACAACGAGAATATTTCCTTTTACTAAATCAGTTCACCCAACCTCCCTGCTAACACACAGCCATTCATCTCCTGTACTTCTGCTGATGCAATGTGACTTTGGGAAGGAGCTGACGAAGCAAACAACAGTGTGTGCGTGTGCGTGTGTGTGTCTGTGTGTGTGTGTGTGCATGCATGCATGCTTGCGTGCGTGCGTGAATCCATGCTGTGTGAGTGTTTGTGTGACTCCTGGGTGGCACACACACCTTGGTGGATGCGTCCACGTTGGCGCCCTGCTTGATGAGCTCAGCCACCACTTCCACATGGCCCTCCTTCGAGGCCAGATGGAGAGCATTCAGACCGTTCTGTAGGGAGATAGCAAAAGGAGAGAGAGAGCTTAAATGTATACTCTTTCTTTAAACAGCTGGTTTGTTGTTCACCTACTAACACTGAACATTATATGATCTTTAATCCAAGCCTTTTGTACATAAAACACCCAAAACAAACAGTACAAATTTGGTCATGACAATATTTATTACAGTATTATGCTGGCAGTATTCTATATTTTTGCTATTGTTGACAAATCCCAACAAACAATGTGTTAGTCCGTCTCTAAATACTCTCAGTCTTGCCTGTCTGTGGATAACAAACCCAAGCCCACTGGTAGGTATAGTGGTGCTTGTGGGGGTCATCCTGATGTTCCCAGGGTCCTCGTAAGAGATTGCTAGGGGCTATCTTCGCAGTTCGAATTGCAAAAAGCGAGAAGGGAGATCGGTGCTTCCAAGGCAGTTATGATGGTAAAAATCTGTTCAACCATTATGGAGATATCAATGTCTAAAATCTAGAAAACTGTCTGCAAATTTGAGGGCGAAGGTTTCAAGAAGTATAACACCAGCAGGCTATAAGCTGTAGGCAATTCCAACATACTGACCCAGGGAAACATACACTGAACATTTGACCTAGGGGAAAAAAAGCATGGCTGACAATATAAAACCCTGTGAAGGATATCCTGCTTTGAGGTAAATGCTAATGTCAGCATGCTAACATGTTCACCGTGACACCTAACATTCTGATGTTATCAGGTATAATGTTCACCATCTTACTTTAGCGTGTTAGCATGATAACGATTGCCAAGTAGCTTTGCAGATATACCAAATATTGGACCAAATTCAAACATTGACCTGATGATGGTGCTAGAAGAAATGTTAAAGGATTACCAAAGTCATTACAATTCATCCTGAGGGGCACATGAATTTGTGTACCATAATGTCATGGCAATCCATCCAACTGATGTTGAGACATTTTACTAAAAAACACAAATGTCAACCTCATGTTGGCGTCAGAGGAAAAGTCAATACATCAACAAAATCAGTAGGATTCATCCTCTGGGGACCATAAATGCATGGCTATACGCAAATAATCTTGTTTACTCTTTAATTGGTAATGGTCTTGGATCCTCACTCATGAAATAATTTAGCCAAAACGCAAATAAATATTAAAGGTGCTCTAAGCGATGTTGGGTGACGGCACTTCTTGTTGACGTTCGAAATATTTTCAAACAAAACAAGACTAGCTCGCCCCTCCCTCCTCCTCATCCCGTCTCCTCTCCCTCCCTTACGTGCTTCTGCGCACTAACCCCCCCCCAACCCCCACCCCCAAATCCTTCTTGTCGTTTATTGGCTGGAACACTGTTTGTTATGTTTCGTGGTGCAGGTTGGCACAGTTTGTTTTTGTTGGTGTTTGTGGAGCCTGGGCTGTCTACAGAGACTGCGTTTTTTGTTACAGTGTGTTCAGGGGACAGGCAGCTCGCGGATAGTGAGGAGATGTTTACTGTATGTGACAAAAAATGTTGTCGCCTAAAAAAAGCAGGGCATCGCTTAGAGCACCTTTAAATTTTCGGCTGAGTTTGGAGCTTCATCGAGGGCAATATTCTGACATGGAAACAGTGTATTTAGAAATGTTTGGGGAAACAATGCATTTGGATAATAGTGTGGATTTTGCTGCAGAGTGATTTGTGAACATTTGTACAATACCATTTAGGAGTAATATCACTTTAAGATCTCTACACTCATCACCAGCAGGTTCACTTTAATAGTGAAAGCCAAAAACTGATTACTATTAAGTGGAAGTGCACTCTTGTTTTCTGAAGATTGTTATGTATCTCACCTGATTGCAAATATTAATGTCCACTCCATTCTTCAGGTAGTCCAAAGCTTTCTCGAGGTTCCCGGCCCGAGCTGATCGCAGATAACTGGCGTTTACATCCGTCTGCAGGAGGACAGAGAGAGAGGAACAGGTTGTCATCTTAACTTCAGGAAGGGAAAATAAAACCTGATGGATGTATGAACAAACCAAAGAGCCTTTGCTGTGTCTAAGTGCAAAGAAAAAGCATGAATTCTTAAAAAAAAAAAAAGAAGTTAAATAACACAGAGCTTATTCTAGGCTAATTATTATTTTAAAAATGCTTTAGCCAGAAGCTGTTACTTATGTGTCATAGCATCCCTATGAATCCCTGCAATGAGAGATAAATTGAATAAATTCTTCTTGTTATTAGCTTAAAAATAGTGTACATTTTATATGGAAAGCCATTTGAGAAGCTAAATAAGACACAAATTTGAAATACTAGGTTTGAGCGTGAAGGAAAGTGAAAACCTGGTCAAACATCACAAGCCAAGAATAATTAAATCCAAACCTACAAACGAGGGATTTACCATATCTGTTAGAAGGTTTGCTTGGTGCAAAGATGTGTTTTTTTGTTGTTTTTTTACAATGAATGCATCAGAATATTTAGAGGAAAATATGTGGAGATGAAGGGTTTAAGACAGAAAGGCAGTGTGTGTCTCTGATTTCATGATTGCAGTGCAGAGCTACAGTCTGCCACACCCGTGTATTCAAACAGATACCCACACAGCAACACTGTGCATTCTCCAATTACCCTTTGCTCATGTGCCTATTAACCTACTATATTCTCTAGAAAGAATATACACACAAAAGGCATTATAGAGTTGGTAAAAGGCTGATTGGGCTCATCCACAGACCTGCTTTCAGATAAACTCTGTATTTGATGCAGGATTACAGCGGCACAAATAGAGAAGAGTCTAAGGGCGTAAAAAGTTTATTTCGCTGTTATTATTTGCAGATAATTCTCCTAAAAAGCGGCTCAATCATCAATCAAAGATTAATGCAGAAAAGAGCGTGCTCTTTGTAGGAAAGATAGAAATACAACATTGCTTATTGAGTTTTAATGTTCATTGTTGATGATGGAAATTGTAATTTTTTTGTATAACATAATATGACAATAATAATATTTAATTATATATATTATAAGTGTCAGGTCTGCATCAAGGTTATAGGAGGTTATTGTTTTATTATAATGCAGCAATTTATGTAAGGGTTAGTCTTGCATTGGCAGACCTTCCTCCACAGCGCTGCGGAGGAGGGTCTGGCTAGTACACACAACATTCTGGGATTGGGGGAAAAAAGTGCTCTGGTTTATTGGCGTTTCTTTAAACCAATCACAATCGTCTTGGGTGGTGCTAAGCGCCGGACGGAGCAACGGGGCCTCGGGAAGGAACTTGTTTTGGTGGAACATCTGTACGTTTAAAAGTTGTTACTGTAGTCTACTGTAGCTGTCTGGATTTACCCTCCAGAGATCTGAGAAGCAGTTAACCATAGTCCTCATAAATCCACCGGAGTTTAAAATGGCAACACAAAGAAAACGAAAGGTAACCGACATCTGGCCGAAATGAGAGACATCCGGCGAAATTATTAGCTAGCTACGATAACATTAGCCACCATGAGCTAATGGTCATACCAGACTAAGTGAGGTTGTAGCAGCAAAACCCCTGAGTGTATTGAATTGTGTCTTTAGAAAGACGGTAACTCCCAAGACGGCGGCCGCCTGTATACGAGAACGCGACTGTCTTTATAATCTATCTTTTTAATAAACTGTCTGTACACTTACAAAGTTCTCAATGCTTCGGTTAACATTTAGGGACCCTCATTATGCTACCGTTGAAGTGTGGTGATATTTTGAGCCTTTTTAGTGGTATAAATAGCGATTTGTTTTTACTTTCCCTGTGCCCCGTATACTAGCGTTGTAAGCTAATCAGCGGTCCGCGCTAGCTTGTTTCAAGCTCCAAACACATTTGATTAGCATGAAAACATGACCCAGAGAACGATCGAGTGGGTACACATCTGTTATTAACCCCTAGGTTCATTTTGCACCAGAATTGTCCTTTAAGTGAACAATTATTATTATGTAGATCAGGTATTTGTTTAATACCTGAACTGAACAATCCAGACTTTCATAATATATGGCATGACATATTGGATTTATTGAGAGTAACAGAGGTTTTCTCTGTAATTTAAAGTTTTTTAGTTTTGTTGCAGTGAGCAGTCTTGTCATGCTCACTGCACCATGCATGATCTTTGTTGTTGTAGACAGATTGTTGGCTAAAGCTGACAGCTGAGCTCATTTCCCACCCAGTGAAAGGCTCTTATCAGAGTTCATCATCTCTCACACACACACACACACACACACAAACACACACACACACACACACACACACACACACACACACACACACACACACACACACACACACACAGGAGTGTTTTTGGTGTCAGCATCCACTGGGTGGGGCAGATACTTGGGGGGCTTACCGGACGCCATGACATCAGACACAGAAGTTTATTGAATGGCTGCTACTGCAAGTATTTTACAACACCGTCTTGCAGCATTTCTAAAAGTTTCAAAACCTTTTGTAAATGTTTCTTAACCTAGTTTCCAGCCAAAAATCTCTAAACGGCTGGCATTGCTCCTCTTCCGCCACCTATACCTGCTCGACGGAGAAGTTAAGGTCTCGTTGCTATGAGGTAGTATCGGGTGTGGTAGTATCGGAGTAATTTTATGATTAAAAGTACGAGTACATGCGCCCGGCATCGGACCGATCCCCAATACTGGCACCGGTATATGTGCATCCCTAGATATAAGCAGTTGTTACTGTTTGACCCCCATTACTAATGGAAAAAGTGCATCTGGCCCTAAATGCAATGCTTAAATAAATAGTTTTCAAGAATGTTTTTTTTTTTTTTTTTAAATAAGTAAAACCAACAGTTTTCATAGACTGACACTGTGCACCCACAACAACGATGGATATTGTCACTCTTACTGTATTATAGTACTTCGCCTCACTTCTATTTGGGGTGATAATCGTGCGCTAAGTTTCCAAACTACAGTTCCCCTACTTTGGGATGAAGTATAATAGGATGTACTAATGTTGCCAGTCAGTGAGATATACTGTGGGCTTAAAATTGCAAATTGGCAAATTAGAATCAATAAATGTACATGAATCAGTTCCTGTTTACAATGTACCTGTTGATGTACAGACAACTATGACTGGATTATTTTGAAATTGAAGAAATTTAAAAACAGGTTGATATTCAGGGAAGTTCTGGAGTATCTTTTATTCTATGATTTCAAAGCTGATATATGGACGTATAAAATAACTGATCAAATAACTGATCTTGTTTACTTTAAAACACACTAGATAGGATACATTGAAATGTTATTGGATTTTTTTCCGTTATATAGATAATTATAATAGTTTCCTGGACCTGGAATTTAATCCCTTCCACTTGATCGCATAGCTGCTGTCTTCATAAATCAGATGCTACACAAACATGCAGTGGGAGTGCAAACTGAATGAAAGTTGGAGCTCACATACAGTACTGCACATTTAAACTTACAATTCTTATAGTAATTAAGCCAGGCTTAGCAACTAGCAACAAGCGACACACGTGGAGGAAAAAGGGAAAATATAATGAAACGTTTCTTATCAAAAACAAAACCTCTGGTTGGTTTCAGCCACTGTTTCATGAAAGCATGTAGACGCTGTGGGAGAGGCATTGTGCTGAGAAGGGTTGTAGGGCACAATGCCAAGCCTTTTAAGTTAAACGTGGCACCAGGCTTGGCTGCCCATAACTCAGAGCATTATCAGAATTCCAGTTCAAGGCATCACGCTATTAGAAAGTACTCTGACCAAAGAGCACTGAGTTTTTCCACACAACCTTACATTTGAATTTACATGACAGACAATCAGACTGAAGATAGAAATAGCTGTGTTCGAAAGCGATCCCTATCATGGAAATAGTGCACTATAGTGTGTTCGCCATTTTGTAGTGGTGTTCAAATTCTCCGCGGTTAATTTCTTTCACTATATAGTCCACTATAAAATACCCACAATGCACAGCTAATTTGAGTGTACATATGATGTACCCTACATTTGACTTTCATATACCACAATGCAGCGCGGTCGTGTTTTCCCGAAGGAGAAGAAGAAGCAGAAGGGTTCAGTGTCTTGCCCACGGGGGGGCCAGGGATCGAACCACCGACCTTATTGGTAGACGACCGCTCTACCTCCTGAGCTTGACTTCCCTAAAACAAGTTTGTAAAACATCGAACTAAAGAACTGCTACAAAAATTGATGCAAACTTTATATATATATATATATATATATATATATATATATATATATGTATGTATATACTGGATTCTTTAACTACATCCACACACAACAGCACCAATATATTTACAAGCCTGTGTGAGTGATTCAATTCTTGTTTGGTTCCTCTGCTGAAAAGACAACCCTTATGTACTGTTTCATATTTCTGTATTGTCTCGAAAAAGGGAAACATTGAAAAAGAAAACCTTATATGGGCAGATAAAGAGAGAAACATAAAGCATACTGCAGTAATAAGCACGCATAACTGTAGTAATGAGCAACAACAGACAGAACAGTCCATGCATGTACATGTGCACACAGGAATGTCACTGATAAGAGCCCAGAAATAGAATCAATAAAAGTGTCTTCCTGTTTAAATGAAGGCTCCTCCCTGTGATTCCTGCCATCAGCTCTCCCACTATATTCATTATTATGGCTCTCAGGTTGCTCCAGCTCTGTTCCTGTGCCACGTTGGTTGGTGTGAGCCAGGAATGCATTTGACAGTGTTGTTTATCGCATTATTATTATGTCCATAATAGAGCTGAAACAATTAAAACGATTCATTGATTAGAGGTCAGCTATTAATGATAATCAATCGATCCTTTAGGCCCAGTGAAAAATGCCAATAAACTGAATAACTTTGTGTTTTAGACGGACTAAACAAGCTTATTTGAAGACGTCGACTTTTTCACAATTTTCTGCCATTTTTAAGACGCAACAATTAGGCGATTAATCAAATATTTTATCTTAAAGATGAATTGATAATGAAAATAATCATTAGAGGCAGCTCTTGTCCACATTACGTCTTGATAAAAATCCCAGAGCGGACTTGTGATATGAAAATACGTGGGTCTGATTTGGAGTTTAAAACACGAACAAAAGGAGGGAGGGATTTATCGGCAGCATTAATAATTTCTCGGGGTTGTAACGGCGTAACAGAGTGAAGACTTGTGTCATTCCAGAGTAACTTTATTTATCCATGAGAGATATACAAATGCTACAGTCGCTCTTTTCCAGAACACGCTCATACAGTTACACACATTCCAACATGGGAGCTACCCCCTTCTTGCAAGCAATGACGCTGAGGGACGAGACACCGGTAATCATTCATGTGACCAGCTAGCTTTTTTGTGTTTGTTATATTTAATGGAATCACATGTTTTACTGAAAGGAAAACAGTATTCTTAAACTACATTAGATTCAAGCCCTCCTGCTTGGTTTTATTAACATGTCAGACAAATGTTTCAAAATTCCACAAATAATAATATCCACTAATATTGGAGTCTCATTAAAATGCTCTTTGGGTCCTGCAGTAAACCAATGATGAGCTGGCATAATACTGCATACTGTATATCACATAACACCAGGAGACTTTTTCTGATTACAGAGGCTTGTGAAGGGCTGTCTTTCTACCTCACTAAGTGGATTTGAGTTAATGAGAACATTAACTTGATTATAAACATCAATCTCTCTCCTTTTCTTCTAATTTTTCATTTTGTAGTTCTCCCTTTTATTCCCCTTTTCCACAAACACACACACACACAGAGCATGCGCCACTGACTCATCCAAGGTCAGGTGCGTCCATTCACATCACTGTGCAACACAACACTGCATGAACAGGCTCACGCGCACACAATCAGCAGGAATTTATAAAAAGTTACAATGACAGTTGAAGCAGTTAGAAAAGCAAACAGACCCACAGGCATATAATGTACATACACATACACACACACACATCCACGCACACTGCAGCAGAGTGGTGCAGCAGAGTTGCCACTGCGACCCGTCCCATCAACGACCCCTCCAACCTATAACGTCCCACCTCATCAGAAAAATCCGTCTGGAACAGTAACCACCACACAACATCACTAAATCCTACTGCCTGTAAATTCCCCAAATCCTGTTAGCATTAATGCAACGTAACAGGATAGAGGAGTCTGTTTACAGTCAGAGAGCTCGATGACTTGACAGTAAAGTACAGACAGTAAAGACTTACTTCTGCCAAATAGTCTGCTGCCTCCTCCACTGCCATGTTTCTCAGCCTGCAGCTGAAAGAGTGAAACCTGACCACTCAATTACTGTTGCAGTTAGCCCTATAGCCTGGAAGCTAGGGAGAGAGGGATGGGGGCAAGAGAGGAGAGGGGGAGAGAGGGGGAGAGAGGAGGAGAGGGGGAGGGATGGTCTGTGTGTGTGTGTGTGTGTGTGTGTGTGTGTGTGTGTGTGTGAGTGAGTGAGTGAGTGAGAAAGAGAGAGAGACAGGGAGAGAGACGGGGAGAGAGACAAGGAGTGGAAGAGTGTGAGTGAAAGAGAGAGAGAGAGAGATATAGGGGCATTATGTCACAGCTAAAAATACCTGGCTTGCAGTGAGAAAGTCCAGAGTATGGAGGAGGAGGGGTGGGAGGGGGGGAGGAGAAGGGGAGGCAGGGGGTGAGACAGAAGAGTTTCCGGCGTTAATCTCAAACCAACTCTCACAGGAACAACGCGGGATCAGAGGACAATGAAAGCCACTGCCACTTGTTAAAAGCAGAATTTAAAAATGAGAGTTAGTTCCTAGTGTGAGGCACTTCACTACATTTATCTGACAGCTTTACTTTTCATATCAATTGTGCAGCAGAGACATTTCCCCTCTAAACTTCTCTGGTTTTATTTAAGTAATTGTTTAAGGCTCAAGTAGATACAATTATCTGTTATGTCATAAATAACCAAAGAATAGAGAAAATTCCCAAAACATGAATGCAGAATTTTCAGATTTTTTTTTCCCATTCCTCATTCATTAAAGGAATACTTAACCTCCAAAATGATCACTGAATTTGTGAAGAAAATTTTGTTTTTCTAGCATGCCTCCACAATGAACAAAGAATTTAAACACAGAAATTCCTTGATGAATTATAGTAATAGGGCGCCCCCCCTATTTTTTAGGATTTTCAAAAACAGCAAAACTAACATCAGTTTACAAACTCTCACACTCATGCAGTTTAATTCAAGTATCGTTTATCCAGTCGTATGCTCAGTACTTCCCCAAACACAGCTAAAACCTTACTACCGGTATTTACCCTTACTGTTTATGTGGAAGTGTTATGTGGAACAGATGTTTTGATAAAGTTGCTGTTGTTAAAAGCGGCCTGTATTACTTCGATTCATCAAGACTTTTCTCTGTTTTTGGATTCTCTGTTCACCTTGGAGGCATGCAAGAAAAACAAGGTTTTCTTCAGGAATTCATGCAACACATGGTGAGTAATTGACACATACAAATGATCATTTTGGGAGGGAAGTATTCCTCTAATCATCTCACAACCGCTTAGATTTAGCTGGTGACTCTCTGAAGGGACCTGAAACACTGAACTGAATTGTATAGGGCTGCACGATATGAGGAAAATATGCGGTATGCGTTAACGTTGAATATCACAATAACAATATTACTTGCGATAAATAAACAGATATTAAAATGTACTCAGTTCTGCTGCTTTCAGTATTCTACTAAAATGCAACAAATTGCTTGTTGAATTTAAAATAAATGAAACCCTTTCCAACATTATTTTATTGAACAAAAAATTAACATTGTATGGAATATAAAAAGGCACCGATAAAAGAAAAGAATGACAGTTCCATTTTAAAGTGCAGTTTTCACTGACATCTTTCAACTAACACAAAAAAAAAAAATCTGTAAGTGTCTTTCGTGATATGTCGCAGCCTTTCGCAATGTGTTTATTGCGGCGGTTGATATTGCGATGGCGAATATAAAACGATATATTGGGCAGCCCTAAGAACTGTATATAAAGTAGTTAAAACTAGCTCCACCTCGACAGCTGCAACAGTTGTGATCATGTCTCCAGTTGTGTGTCTGTGTGCATGAAACATGTTTAGATAATCACTGCATGATTTACCATACCTGCATCCTCCAAATCTCAGTTTTACCGCACAGAGTCTGGCTGGGTCTGACTCTCCCGGTGATATTAAGGGTGGTATTTAAATGGTGGTGATGGAGCAAAGGATATGACACAAGCCTTTGGTGTGGGAGATCTGGGTTAAATTCCCACCGCAATACATCAACCAATGTGTCCCTGAGCAAGACACTTAACCCATAGTTGCTCCAGAGGCAAGCGACCGCTGACATAATAGCAATTGTAAGTCGCTTTGGATAAAAGCGTCAGCTAAATGACGTGTAATGTAATGTAAAAAAAAAAATACTAATTCTTTTTTTTTAGGCAGTTTTGTTGATAGGGGTATCATTTACTCAAGCATAATAGACATTTTTGTTTATCAAATTGTCAGATGCTGTCTAGCTAGCTGTCTGGATTTACCCTGCAGAGATCTGAGGAGCAGTTAACCATAAATCCACTAGTTTAAAATTACAACACAAAGAAAGCAGAAGGAAACATCAGCGAAAAGACATGCATCCGGCGGAATTTCCTGCGGCACCGGAGCAATCCCAGAAGTGGAACGCTGTGGATATAGACTACCGTCTCTGTGAGTGCTCAGGATCAGGTCTCGCTGACACCGAGCACACGTACCAACAAGTCCTCCAGATTAAACAACAAAATATGTTGTTTGCAACTGTTCTTTAGAAGGACACATTTTGTCAAGCATTTTCTTGTGACATCATTTGTCAGTGGCTTCCAAAACCGTCACAAATCACTGCTGAAAAATAAATCAGTTTCATGATGTGACAGCGCTACAGTATGGTTAAAGATGCAGTAGGTAAGACTTATAAAACTAACTTTCTGTCATATTTGCTGAAACTGACCCTATGTTCCAGTAGAACTACATGAAGCAGGTCATACTAATAAAAAAAACCGCGGCTCCTCTAACACCACCTACAGCCTGTAGTGTGATTTGCAAAAATCCACCGCTCCCTGTTCAGATGCACCAATCAGGGCCAGGGGGGGTGTCTAACTGTGTGTCAATCACTGCTCATGCACACGCATTCATTCTCCCTTGTGGGGGGGAGGGGCTTTGGAGACCGTTTTGGGCTTTAGCGGAAAGGGGGGAGGGACTGAGAAGTTGTTGATGTTCAAATTTCCTGGATCTTCGCAATCCTACCTACAGCACCTTTGCTGGTCAGGTTTAGGACAATATGGTGATTTGGTGTCCAATGAAAATCAATTAATGCAGATATAACTATACCATAAACATGCTAGTGGCAGATCAGAAGAGTGAAGAGTCATGAGTCTAGGGCTAAAACAACAATTAGAAAAGTAAAACTATTTCATAATTTGTAACGAAGCAAAAAATGCAAAACATTCTCAGGAAATGTGAGGATTTGATGATTTTCCTCATTTTACATGATTTGATGATTAAACACTGTTTGGTTTTAGATGTTTGGTCAGAAAACCGTTCATTTAAATACATGACGTTGGACCTGGACTTTTTATAGACTGAACGATTATTTGAAATAAAAATTGACAGATGAAGTGATGCCCTTTTAATCGTTGTGTGTCTAATTGTAATCAAGAAAATCTTTTTCAGGTCCTAGTGATATTTTTTTACATCTTTTTTTAAAATCTTTTTAGTGGAGGTTAAATATAGGTTGTGACTGGCTAATAATAGAAAAGTTTAAGTCTTAAAAGAGCTGGTTAGCTGCTTGGCTACGCTTTATACAACTAGTAAACAGAGTGAATGTGTAAAGCCTGCGGAAAAATAGAGATTATAAAGACATCATCAAATTGCATCCCTGCCACTTTCCTCTCTGACATGAGAAGGAACTAAGAGGTAAAGTAACGCTATCAACATGGTATGATCACTCATTACCAGAAAGTCTAAAAACAGGAAAAGGACAGATCTATTCTAGCCTGGCTCCGCACTCCTACGTACTTCCGCTCAATTTTTATTTTCCTTCAGCACTCTGTCTGGGTTTGTGGTATATTCTTGGGTTTTCTCTGGTCAAATCTTTACCGGTCCAATCAGCGAATAGAGGGAGTGGATGAGAACGATGACGTTGAGGTCGTACACTAGTTGTAGTTCCGTAATGGCGGCGGAGAAAGATGCGAACGAACGGTCAACGGTCCGTTGTGGCAACGCTGCCAAATATCCAGAAGTTAAAGACCGAGCAAGAACAATCTTTGCTGAGTTTTGTTGGTGGCCATGATGTTGTGGCCCTCCTCCCCACGGGGTTTGGGAAAAGAATGAGTTGGCTAAGGCGAACGCTAGCAATGCTAAGGCGAACGCTAGCAATGCTAAGCCGACGTCACAACCAAACTTTAGCGATTGGTTATGGCAGATCCAGAGTGGCTCTGGGCAGATCCAATAGTTTTAAACTTCAACAGAGTACCCGCCTTCAAGGAAGTTAACACTTGTCAATGGAGAGTGGCCAAACTCTCTGTACAAATGAAATGTATGAGAGTCTGGTAGGACCAGGCTAGAACTATTCACCACCTGATAGCCAAATATGAACACTGGACTATCAGATACAGCAATACCAGAGTGTTAGAAAAGTTATGCTTGCTATAGTCTTTGTTTCATTTTAGTGTTAAACTATTTGCATAAGAAACTGTGCATCTATTTCTGGTTCTCATGTGATAATCATGATTATCACTGACCTTGTGGAAAGCACAGAAAAACCCTGAGGGCAGGACATGCGGAGGAGATGTCAAGCCTGACCAGAGAAGAGAAAGTTTCTCTTTGTGTGATATAACTCTCCTTTCTATATAAAAAGCTACTGTTAAAGACTATCGACAGTCATTTTCTGTACTTATGCTGAAGTGCTGTAAACTGACTACTTGCTGCAAGTAAACAAACTTTTAAGAGAACTCCAGTGATTTTGTCCATTCTTTGATAAATAATTATCCTAACACATAGCCTGAATCCTGACTGCAATAGATTATAGGGTCAATCCCGGCAACAGTCACTAGTCCTGTTAAAGTCTCCTTGAGCTTGCCACTGAACCCCCTCTAATCACTCTGTCTGTCTGTCAGCCTTGCTCGTATGGATACATAATGATACTCACTGCTGCTGTTGGCCAAAGTAAGGATAATACTCATGCATTCATGAAATCAGCTGCAGAAATGCTATTTAAAGTGGATTAACACAGGCTTACCTGTCTTTATATGAAGACTTAAGCCGACAGTGATACAGTGCAGGGTAGAGCTGGGCGATATGGAAAAAATCTAATATCACGATATTTTTGACCAAATACCTCAATATCGATATTGTGGCGATATTGTAGGGTTGAAAATTGGTGCTTACAAAAAAATATTTATACAATGAGATTCTTGATAAATAAATATTAATGTGTATATAATAACTAAGTGGGTAAAGGCAAATAACAGAAAAGCTAGAACAGTCTGGTAAGTTCAAAAAATTACATTACTTTACTGTAATCCAGCAATTAAAACCAGGGACAGATAACACTTGTGTCATATCACGATATCCAAAATCTAAGAAGATATCCAGTCTCATATCACGATATCGATATAATATCAATATATTGCCCAGCCCTAGTGCAGGGTGTTGTGTATGTGATTTTTTTCAAGCCTTATTTTTGGCAGAAATATCTTGTTTTTCTCTTTGGTACAGCTTCAGAGTTGCTAGCAGTGCAGCTTATCAGTCCCCTCTGCCCACAGACTGAAGTGACGTCTACAGAGCCCTCGGGCCTGGGCCGAGTATACACCATCTACCCAGCCGGCCCCACCTCTCCTGTGCAGGCTTACTGTGACATGAGCAACGAGGGCATTGACAACTCTGCAGGAAAGTGGACGGTGAGGATGGAGGAACAAACAGCAGTGCACCACTACCAAACCTCATCCACAAATTAGTCAATTTGGATCGAGAGATAATAAAAGACCGGACTCAAATTCTATCTACTCTACCAAAAAGGTATTTTGAAATTATTTAGGTCTCTGTTTGAAGTGTGGAACTCAGCCAGAAAGGAAATACATGTTTTATTTAATTAAAGCAGTATTAATTGCCTCACTGTTTATCTTTCAGGCCTGGAGACAAGCCAAGCCAAGAACTACTATGAGCTGAGGGTGGACATGGTGGACATGGAAGACTTTGAGGGTCAGAAGGTCTACGCCCATCATTCTTCCTCTCTGGTGGTCCAGAGACGGAGGGATATGCTGAAGTTTCACCAAGGGAGCAGTAGGCAGGACCTTTTTTTCTGAATGTTCTCCCATTCAGCAAATTATGGCCATGTTTTAACACATACTTTCTGTGGCTTTATTAGACCAAATTAGTTACTATTACTTTTTTTTTGTTTAAAACATTCAATTCACCACCACTGACAAAGATCAAGATGCTAATGGTTCAACGTATAGGCTGGGCGATATGACGTCAAAACGATATCAAAATGTCTATCGTATATATTTAACCATACTACTTCTGCGATGTCAAAAAACCAGCGGCCAAACTGCTTTATAGCAATATTTACGTTATTTGGACAATGCTTTACATTCTGTTTCTTGCATGTTATGTTCATTTTTCACTTCCGTTTTTAATTAAATGAAAGAATACTCTGTACTTTTCAATATTGTGATATACAGTTTATTGTTATCAAGATATGAAATGACCTACAGTACAAGTATATCAGGATTGAAGATTTTGGCCATATCCTCCAGCCCTAGTTCAAACGGCGTCAGGCTGGCCTATGGAGCTTTCTGGTAGGCAGCGGGCTTTGGGGCTAGTCCCAAACCGGGTCTACACCTTCACCCCCGTGAAAGCGGCCATACGTTGGAACACTTTCAAAGGGCTCCATTACTCCATAAAAAACACGATGATGAAGATCAGACCGGCGGCTGCTGCATAATAAATGGAACTGGGTCAACTTCAGCGATGTCAAGAGTCAGTGCGCTCAGTCTTGTTTAACTGATGCATCACAGCTAGCAGAACTATTAGAACATGTGCAAATAGAAGCAGACTAAACAATGAATTGTTTCAGCTCTAAAAGAAAAGCAGAGGAATGTGTCTCTTCTGTCACTGCAGGCTGGAAGGAAGCTAGCAAAAGCTCAGACAATCATTTTACCCCCCCCACACACACACACACACACACACACACACACACACACACACACACACACACAAGTTTAATGATCCTTCTTTGGTGTTTTATGACATCTGTGAAGGAGGGAGGGAGCAGTTGCCATGGCAACTGAACCTCCTAAATTTGCAGCGCTGCGCTGGGTTAACTGAACGTTGACGGATGGAAAAGAACCCGCTGGTGTTAAATCAATAATCACACAGATTTGGGATTGACCTACACAGTACGTATGAGATGGGATGCCACATCTGGGCCTTCTGGATACAGATGTTGCTGTCGCCAATGAGGATTCAACCAAACAGAGACATTTTTTATTTATTTATTTTACCTATGCAGCTATTTCAGTCAGTAGTGTTGTGTATTAAACATGAATATGTTTTGATACAAACTGAAACATGTCTGTACTGAAATTTTTCATTTGGTCAGATTCTTTAGATAGTTCCTGATTTAAATAAACATTTAAAATGTATACAATTAGGGTGTTGCATTACTGCTTGTGTACAGACATTTAACATTTAAAAAGCTTTTTTAAAAAAAAAAGAATATAATCTTCAATGTGAGTTACCGAGAAACAAACTTGGATATTGTCAAACAGCACTTTAGTATTGAAAGTATTAACAAAAATATTTAACTATATGTTTTGAATAATTGCCGTTTTCATTTGTTTTGTTATGTGTGAGCATGCAGGGGATCACGAAGCGATCGTGAAAAGTTGTTTTGTGGCTTATACTGTACGAATCACAAACATATTCTGTATAAAATGTTCAATATCTCAAGGTGGAACCCTCCCTGTTAGCTCAGAGTGCAGAATTACTCATTATTATTAAAGTGATATGGTCAA
Source organism: Sander lucioperca (assembly GCF_008315115.2). Taxonomy (NCBI): domain Eukaryota; kingdom Metazoa; phylum Chordata; class Actinopteri; order Perciformes; family Percidae; genus Sander; species Sander lucioperca. The sequence continues at coordinate 22,287,456 of NC_050194.1, read as the reverse complement.
AGCCCTGGACTTTAATAAGGTGGTAGATGGTTTTGCACTGAAACTGCAGGATTAAACTGTTTTAAGGTAATTATTGTCTATGAAATGTTAGAAAATAGTGAAACAATGGCATTCACAGTTTTCAGAGGCCACAGTAAAATCTACAATTTGCTTATTTTGGTTCAGTCTAAAACGTTGAAATATTCCAAATACAAAAAAATGAATGAAACAATTAGTCAGTTATCGAAATAATTGCTGATTTATTGTCTGTCATTTGACAAATCTTTGCGGCTCTGTTGTGGAATGATAAAAAGTCTTAAGTCTAAAGCCAATGGTTGATATTCAACTATTATGCAACCATGTGCACACTTTAGCCCCCCACCCCTCCCCTGGTTACTGATCATTAATTCTCAGGTCCTCTATCAGTCCCTAGTGGACACTTCGTAGTACTGCATTGGCTGCAGCAGTGTACGTGTCCTTAAACGTAAACAATGTCCCAGTTTGTTGTAAAGATTAGTACACAAAACCCAATGTTTAATATAGAATCAATGCTGTTATCAATATTGTAAATTCAGAATTGGTTACATTAGAAAACATGTATTCCCTCTTAGAAGAAAACACACGTTTTATTGTATATCTTATGAAATCTACAGAGAATGGGCAGATAAAGATGTGTGTGTGTGTGTGTGTGTGTGTGTTTTTTTTGTCCTGCCTCTGACTGTTGCTGCAATCTGATTGGCCGCTTGGCTACTGCAGTCTCAATACTCTCACAGTAGCACATGAGGAGGATAAAAACACAGCGCACAAATTCTTCATCTCCTCTTTTCTGCTCTTTACTGTCACATTCCACTGCAGATGAATGTGACCAGACTCAAAAACTTTTTTTAAATATGAATTTAATCCCAAATCAAATATGTTTTGTCTTTTTTTTAAGATGCTGAAACTCCAGACATCAGATTAGTGCATCAAAAACCCTCCCTTCAACTAGTTCTCAGCTGCAGGATCTGTCCCTCATTAGGTCTCCTTGCAATTGGCTGGCAGATGTGCTCCGCTCTCTGCTCATTGGATGAAAGCAGATGACACTGCTGCTGCTGCTGGATCACAGGCACTGTGCTGATGTAAGGCCTTGTGCACGTCTATATATGTGTGTGTGTGTGTGTGTGTGTGTGTGTGTGTGTGTGTGTGTGTGTGTGTGTGTGTGTGGTGACTGTTAAGGTAGACACAATATACCAGCCCAGAGGGGAAACAGGGAATCAGACATAAACACTGAAAGACAGACCACACACACACACACACACACACACACACACACACACACACACACACACACACACACACACACACACACACTCTCAGCTGCATGGGTTCATACTGTACATCTGGTTGTGAAAACTAACAAGACAAACACAATGAGGTCCAAAATGTAACAGAAAACAAGTAATAAAGAAGGACAGCTACTGTAGCACTGCTTGGTTAATCTCTTCTGACAGAGACAGAGCGCTGGTCATGAATAAATTAACATCTGGCCAGGACCAAAAGCACAAACAGCACACAGTGCCAACAGGGGTGTGCAGCTGGATGTGTGGTGGTGCATGTGAACAACCAAACTGCCGCTATATGCACACACACAGAGCCCTGTTTTCATGACACATTTACCTTGCGTCTTTAAACTGAGAAGTGACACAAACATTGATAAATATAAACAAGGAACTGCTACCAGCTCCGTGAGGCTATGCTGGGGCACAGCAGCGTTTTTGAGCTAAATGTTAACACAGCTATAATGTTTACCATGTTTATTCCTAATTTTGTATGCTAACATTTGCTAATTTACAGCTGATGGGAATGTTATTAGTTTTGCAGGTAGTGGTCATAAAACAAAGTAATGGACAAATGGACATTTTGACCTGATGGTGGCGCTTCTTCTGTTACATTTTTGAATTAATTTCAAGATAATTATTCAGAAACTTTTGATTGTTTTTTTCACTGAGGCATCATAATGTACCCTGTGTGCTGATTTGACCTTTTTCATGATTATACCTTTTATATTTCAAGTAGCACAAAACAAAGCAGTCAGACTTGTTCTGATGTGCAATTCTAGGTCCAATGTTGTTAAAATGCATGAACGCCTTAAATGGTTGAGTGTTGAAAAAAGACTATTAGCCAATGTGCTTGCTTTGTTGCACTCTGTTATTCTAACTCAGATACCATCATTTATTTTTGATAACATAACTTACAGTTCAGATATCCACACTTATTTAACAAGAGGAGCCAGTAGGGGGCAGATGATTGCACCCTTACCAAAATCCAATAACCTGAAAAAAACTTTCATTTAGGGACCGTTTGGTATTTATGGAATGGACCACCGGAGGAAAATAGGGGAGGGTCAGGTCTTTTTATTCTTTGTTGATGGGATGGTCATCCAATTTTTTTTAGTCTAGGGGGGAGGGTCACCCAACTTTATTCATTGAGAACAGCAAAATTTCAAAGTGGCTTGTTTGGTGCATATTTATCCATGTAGCTCCATGTAGCTCTCTCAGTCTCGGACCCTATCGTTAGCAGATGGGTCCCTCCCTATTTAGTCAGCCAGACCTGTAGCTTTAGAGACCGTGGGATTTCCCAAACTGAATAAATCCCGCTTGCACATATAAACACAAAACTGCTTTGCTACCTCTATCGTGTTGTAACTAAGACATCTGCTGAATTTTTTTTTTTATTCATTAGCACGATTGCCATACTGTTTAGTTCAAAAACATCCAAAACACCGTACAAAAACATAACGACCCAGACGCAAGCTTTTATTTTGAAAAGTCGAAGCTCGCGCTGCGGACAGCACCAGCCGGGAAGGCATGAGACGGGAGGTCTGCAGGCTGCAGCCTTGATACCCGACTGAAATATCCTTTCGGTCCCGGTGATTATTTGTGAAATTGTGCAAACGACAGCCTTTTCAAGGCATTTGAGAAGGAAGGAGTGGCATGCAAGCTCCCAAATTGACGCTCGTCTGAGAAATGGAGTTTTGGAGCTTTACCTATATGCTAAAATATACAATGACTGAGGAAGCCTAGTGACGAGTCCATAGCAACTAGTGTTGAATTTCTTATTACCCAGTGTGCTTTGCGGAATGGTCTCAATGTTCTATTGATTTATTTTATATGAATACTAGTTTACTAGATGAGTAACTTAGTATTTGAAGTAATGCAGTAATGCATGAAGTGTGCATTTAGTTTCCATGCTTATTGTGTTTCCACAACAATGTTAGTGAGTAAATCTACTGAAATGGCCACCATAACAGATGTGATGCGTAAGATGAGAATGTAGAGGTTTAGTCACATATGCCATGGCTGTTAAAAAACAATGGGCATTTGTATGTCTTTGCCAAGCGCAAACCAGTACAGAAGGCATCAATGAATTGTTGGGGAGGGTCATGCCTTTTTTCCCAATCATTTTGGAGGGTCATCAAAAATTTATTGCAGGTGAAGGGAGGGTCAGGTCTATTTTGACTAAAGATCCCAAAACTCCTCCGGTGGCCCCTGAAATAAATAATGAACACTACGTTACAGAGCAAGTTCTTTGTGGAATAATATCCCAAGTAACATTCATTTTATCACAGGAAAGGTCCATTTTAAAAAGAATCATCATATCATGAGTTTTTTTTAATTTTTTATCTTATTGTGTAGTTAAAAATATTTGATTTTCTTCTTTGTCTATGTGAGCTACCTTAATGTTAGCCATGTAATATACTGTAATATATAACTTTGTTTTCAAGATATTCCTCTATTTGCTTGGTTTGTTATTGTTTTTATTTTTATTTATTTTTTTTTTTTGAGTCTTTTTTGTTATTTAGCTTTGTAAGCAGATGTTGTTGTCTTTCTTTTCTTTTCTGTATATGTCATGAAATGTTTTAATATTGTCTGATTAAATGTTGTTTTGGACCCCAGGAAGACTAGCTGGTCGTCTAGGCGTCATCTAATGAGGATCCTTATAATCTATACAAATACAAATATTTGTGGGTTTTGGAGAGTTGGTCACCTTGTCACATTTTTCTGTGTTTTTCAATATTTTACTCACATTTTGACAACTAAAAGCTTCACTGATTTATATCTTTTTAAAAAGCCAGCATTTTCAGAATTTATTTTCATTTATTTATTTTTTTAAAGATTATTTTGGGGGCATTTTAGGCCTTTATTTTTATAGGACAGATGGAGTCATGAAAGGGTAGAGAGGGGGGAATGACATGCAGCAAAGGGCCGCAGGTCGGAGTCGAACCCACGGCCGCTGCGTCGAGGAGTAAACCTCTATATATGGGCGCGCGCTCTACCAGGTGAGCCACCCAGGCGCCCACAATTTTTGTTATTCTTTGGGATTTTTAATTAAGCTTTTGATTTTCAGTGAGACATTTCATCCTCTAGGGAAAGATGTGGGGATTGTGATGTGATAAAAAAGCACATTTCAATTTATTATTTTCAATTATAATATTTTTGATACTGCAGTTCCAGTAAATATTTGTTTTTCACTTGCTGGCCCAGTTACACAATGAACACACAGCCAGATGAGAAAATAATCAAATCAATGGAGTACTGTATGAGCAATGGCCCTTAGCTTTACAGCTCATAGTCCAAAAGCAATTAAGGAATAGCTTAGAAAATCAATAAAGCACTTCAGATGTATGTCCAACATCAGCACGGATGTTTCCTCTCTCTGCAGACTCTCGGGCCTCGTGGCCACACTGGGCTGTGCTTTACATTCTGTATGTATCCTTCTTTTCTCCTATAGAGCGCTGAAGGGATACCCGTCCTTCCGGGTTCTGTAGGAAAACCTAATTTAATATCCTATTGACATTTTTAATAACGCAAATAACTAAAAAAAATCCAGCACCGGAATGGAGACTTTCTCAACAGTATTTTGTGTTGGTCATTCCATATTTTTTGATAGAAACGATCTAATATTTGTGGTTTATTTAATATTTCTGTTTCACACAGGCTTTAACGAACACCATTTCCCATAAGCCTGAGACTTTTGCAGGCTAAATGTCATGTAAAATTAACTTTAGAAGATAGTGTTTGTGCTTTTTATTTGAGAGCTGTAGTTCTTTTGATGAGGGGTTTGATAGAAAGTGAAAGACGAAGAAGAGCTGTCTAAAAAGCTTCATAGAGAGGAAGAAAGACAAACTGTGTATAGGGAGAGGGAGTAGGGTGGGAATTGTGTAAATGAGGACAGTGTTTTTGGCTCCATGATTCCTGAGTGGCTGCACATCTCTGCACAATGTTAGTGGGCCAGGACATGAATAAACCAAGAAACCCTTAAAAATCTCTCAGCAAGAATGCACCAGGGTCACATAGTAGCATACTGCAATCCTGTACAGTCAGCAAACTACTGTGAGAGTCACACACTACAGCTTCTATGTATCCATCCTATCTATACACCCCATCCCAGCATGCACTGGAGAAAAGGCGGGGAATCACAGAAGACCACAAGGCCCCTGGAAGAGCACTGAACTGTGAGGTGATTTTGTCGTAACAAAAACTGTTTCCCATAGACAATCATAACAAACACACATCTGAAAACCCATGTGTCACAAATACTCAGACATGCAGGGGTGGAAAGTAGCTCAGCACATTTACTCAAATACTTTACTACTACTACTAAAGTAATAATCCCGAGCGTTAGTGACGTGTTTTCTATCACCTAGTAGTTGTTGGTCGGCAACAGACTTGCTCTTTAACTCACTTGTGTGTGAAGCGTTGTCGAATTTTGTTTTGTTTTTAAGATTATTTTTGGGATTTTGGGATTCAGATTTAATTGTGTGGGTTTTACTAAGACCAGCCTTTTACGAATAGTAAAGGGTTTAAGGTTGAAATAAGATCACGAATTACAACAAAGTGTGAATTTCAACCAAAAGGGTTTTTGCGAAGTTTTTCCGAAGAAAGAAACTAAGACTTATAGTAACGACTATATTTTAAAATAAAAGTACTTTTCCATGCCAAGATGGGTGGCAAGCAGAGTAAACCACACGTTCCAGAGGGACCAATAGTGGATATGAGGACAAAAAATGTTTTAATGTTTAATGCTTAAAAATGTTTAACTGTTTTTAACTGCTCTTGTCCTGCCCTTTTTTTCGGTGCGAAGACGAGAGATGATGAAACTTCAAAAACAGGTGTGAATCCAAAGAAAAACAAATTGGACATTCAGAAGTAGGAAACTTCTTCTTCTTCTGAAACTGTCACACGGGTGACACTGTGTGGATCTCTGGGATATGAGATCCAAAAACCCACCCGCAATCTCTTATATTGGTGCCGCCAAAGAGAACAAAAGATCTTTGAGATCGTAACTTTACGTACAATTGTGAGATTTTAGGAGTTAACAGGACTGTATTAATGTTATGCTACTTTATACTGCTACTCCACATCATTTCAGAGGGAAATACTGTAGTTTTTTTAAGTCCAACTCTCCTGTAGAGTAACTGTCCAAAACAAAGTATTCCAGGGAACTCACTCTGTCTGTCTGTCTGTCTGTCTGTCTGTCTGTCTGTCTGTCTGAAGAAACCAGGCGGGTCTCATCCCTGCTGCTCGCCTTCAAAATGTCTGATACACCCTGAATACAGGCTTGTAACAATTATTACATAATTGCGGTTTCTTTGTTTAACTGCAATGAAACATTAGCTAAGGTGGTAATTGTTGATTTTATTTAGATGTGCCAAACTGTAATTATATAAGTGATTATTGGTCGGACTATATATTTGTATTATTATTTCAATTGTTAGTTGTTGGCACTTGACCTTAAACACGTTCATAGCAACATGTCAGCAAAAATGACAAGGGGGGTACAGTTAGAATTAATATTTTATGATAATAAAGAGGTGTTGTTTACTTCATAGGCTGTGTATTTGAGTTATTACATTATCTGGGTCACATAACAGTGATATATAACCAAAAGATGTATCCTGGAATTCATTCAAAACTTTAATTTGTTTAAAAAAGTCATAAACACATACAGTACATGTTTTAAATTTCACTGAAAGAGACAATTATATTGTTAATCGCAATTATTTCTGATACAATTAATTGTACACCAAAATTTGGAATTGTTAGGGCTCTACACAGCGGCCAAGACGCTCTCTTACACAACCACACACAGAGACTCACATCCTGTCTATGTCGTGACTCTGTCCATGCATCAACACCTCACCCACTGAGCGCACGCACGAGAGGTGAAACATCAAATACTCCTCTCCCCCAGTTTCCTCCCTTCTTATATGCTATGCCACTGTTTCCCTCAACCGTACGGCAGCTTAAACTATAGATTTTCTGGTGTTTTTTTGCTGCTGACTTGACACCACTTGACATACTGACACCCTAACATGGAAGGACAAAACACAGTTCTTCTTTTTCTTTTTCTTTTTACACATAATGCCCTGATATTTCTTTAAACAAACACAAACAGATTACCGATTCCTGTCCATACACGGCAATGTACACCATGGACAGATTGGGGCTCATTTTTAAACACTTACCACAATTTATGACCAAACACAAAATGCAATTTTAGTTAATGCAACAAAACAACAAAACTCTGCTACGTACAGCAGCAACAAAGCTGCACACATACAAACAAGGAGGCATCTCATTTCAGTCAAACATAATTCAATATACTGTGCTAAACACTAATCTGGCTGTAGAAAAGGACATTCAGTGAAATGAAGACGGGTTTAATCTGCTGATATGCAAGTGTGTGGGTATGGGTACATGTAAATGAATGGACTGGCCCAGTTCTTAGTGTCGATCTTCCACTTTAGAGAGAGAAGAGAGAGAGCTGCAGGGAAGCAGAGGAAAGGGGGATAAAAGACCTAACTAACAGCATCCTCATCTTCTCGTCATTCTCTCTCTGCCCACTCTCCAATTTCCTCCTCTTTTTCTGCCACTTCATCAATTGCTCGCCTCGATCGCTCTCTGCATGCTTTCTCTCGTTACCCTTCATTTTAAATTTGATTTCATCCTCCTCTCTCTCCCCTATCTCTTTTTTGCAGTATGTTGTGGATGTGTTTCCCCCCCCCCAAACCCCCTCCTTGTCGTGCCCCAACCACCAATCACGATGCTTGGCAGGCTCTGCACCAATCCTCTGGCCCAGCAACCCCCTCTACAGCGATGTTACAGTGAACATGAAGGTCTGGTGCCGCGAGGGTGGCATAAAATATGATTGCCTTCTTTTTCTTCTCCATTGCCCCTCTTCCCATCACTCCTTCTCAACCCTCCTCCATCCCTTTGTTTTCCTTTCAGATTTCAACCCAGCTCTCTATTCTATCTTCTCTCTACTCCAGCTGTCATTTCTCCTCTGCCTCGTAATGGAGTCATTCTATAATTCATAACACACTCTCCTCTGTTAGGTTACCCGTTTGTGACTTTATCATCTTTGTTGAGTGCTCATCAGATATAGTCAGTGGTGGCATCTGGTTCTCTCCGGCTCTTGTGCATGCTTTCCATGTTTTCCTTCCTTTTTAAAACTTAACATTGATCTTGAAAATGAGTCTGCATTCTTTTTGATGACAGAAAAAAAGTTTCTTTAGCTCAGTTTCTGTCAGTGGCGACCCAAAATCAGTAACAATGGAGAGAATGAGAGAGAGGTTTTCATGTTGCCATTTCATTGTCGATCTTTTATGGAGTCAGTTCTCACATTTTCTTTTATCTGTCATATGTTTCTCTCACTGTGAAACAAAAAGACGTGGTGGTAAATATCTGCAGCAGAATCAGCAGTACTCTGCCATCTCTTACCTAAACTTTGAGGAAATGCCAACATGAATACATTTAGACGTACAGGCTGAAACTAATCGTTACTTCCTTTATCAATTAATCTGCCAATTATGTTGACAATCATTTGGTTTACAAAATGTGAGAAAAGTGTGATTTTTAGAGTTTTCTGAATAGTTACACATGTTCTTGTTATCATAAATACCCCCCCACCCCACCCCACCCCCGCCTCCAAAAAAGTGTAGTAATTCTTTTTTTTTCCTGCAAACAGACAAGATTATCTTTCTTAAAAGCAACATGCAACCTTCTATATACTATATGAATGTAAAGTCCCTATGTATTCATACAGAAACGATGGAAAGAAATAAAAAAGAAATGTAAGCATCGGAAATTTAAATGGGCAGCAGATCTGGTGGAGTAAAGGGGACAAAGAGACAGAGCAGGAAGAACGACTGGGCTTCAAATATGAATCTTGGCTTAAATAAGTGTCAGGGGATGAAAGTGGTACAATGCCTGGTCCCAAGGGACCCGTGTGTGTGTGTGTGTGTGTGTGTGTGTGTGTGTGTGTGTGTGTGTGTTGTACCCTGCTATCCCCCCAGTCCCAGAAGCAGAAGTGTGGCAGAACAATGCACTTCTGCCAGCTGACAGAGATGGAGGGAGGGAGGGAGGGAGGGCGGTATTGAGACAGATAAAGAGAGATAGGGTGGAAGGGGGGAGCAGAGTGGAGGCTGCAGATTAAAAAAAGAAGAAGCCAGAATCGAGTCCTTCTCAAAACTAAACCTCAAAAGGAGCAGCGTTTCCATCCCCCCTCGCTTCAAAATAATAGACATCTAAGTCGTATCCCAGTATGCAATCTTAGTTGGATGTCACCCCCTCCCCTCCTATGAAACGTTGATGCAGTACAAAATCTGCAAAGTCAGTCATCTACTCTTCAACTACATCATTTTGCTCATTTGGTTGAAATTGTATTTTCCTTAAAGTACAGAACAAGAAGAGTCTACATCCATCTATCTTCATTGCAACACTGACAATGCAAACATGCTGATGTTGAGCAGGTATGTAGTTTATAATGCTTAGTTTACCTTGCTAATTAGCACTAAACACAAAGTAGGAAGTTGGAATATCAGTTGTTAGTTCTGCAGGTAGGCTTTTTGGTCATTAACCAATGCACATGCAATCCATCCAATAATTGTTAAGATATTTCAGTCTGGAGTGAAGTGGACTATGTGTGTGTGTGTGTGTGTGTGTGTGTGTGTGTGTGTGTGTGTGTGTGTGTGTGAGAGAGAGAGAGTGTTATCTAAGGCAAAGGACAGAGTAGAGGTGAGGGAAAGCCGCCACCGATTGCATCAGAGTCTGGAGTCACACCATCACTAAAAGCATGAGATCCAAAATGATAAAAGTAAACAAGCTGGAGGAGGGGAAACAATGCCAGCAATTCTGAGTGTTTTCATTATACTTCTCTGCCTTGAAGCCCATTTGGTTACACACACCAACTTGGTCCTGTTGCCAATTTTCAGTGCCTGCTGAGAGAAATATAATCTTCTTTATACTGCCTTGGAAGGTCAGCACGATGGCTCTTTTTTCCTAAATACCATATTGGTGTTACAGTTTTCTAATCAACTGATGCTTCAGACAGAAGATGAAGATAATGCCCCGAAATGCATTGCATATTAAAGCCTGTGATATGCAGTTTTATCAGCCAGGCAGCCGGACTCTGTGATATGCAGTTTTATCAGCCAGGCAGCCGGACTGCAGAGAAGTAAATTCGCCAACCAGCCAGTCACCCACGCATCCAGACAGACAACCAATTTGATGAGTATGACTGACTGCACTACAAGAAATACAACTTAATACAACTTAAAAACACAGCATGTCTTGTAGTTCAATAGTAGGTATTTAAAGCATGCAGCTAATAGCTTTAATGGCAGCTGTTGCATGGTGCACTGGTCTCAGTGGTACTCGTAATACATGGCTTTTGTTTCTTCAGCTTCCAGTAAGAACCCATAAACACACCGTACTGCACACAGCATTGGCCACTGGATGCCAGCGATGCCAGTAACGTGTTACTTAGTAACTTACTTAGTAACGCGTTACTCTAATCTGACCACTTTTTTCAGTAACGAGTAATCTAACGCATTACTATTTCCAAACCAGTAATCAGATTAAAGTTACTTATCCAAGTCACTGTGCGTTACTATTTTTGTCATTTTCCTTAGTAAAAATATATATTTTTGCTTTCTTCTTGCGTCTCGGGGAGTGAAGTCACGTATGCGACCAGTCACGTTTTCAGCATGAGGACAGGTCACGTTTTCAGCATGTGGACAGTTCACGTGTACCACGCAGCGACACAAACGTAAACAACAATGGAGGGAGGAGAGAGATGCGGTCAAATGAGTCGGGGGAAATGCAACGCTACCAAGCCACGGCCGAGCGACGTACGTCGCCACGACGTGTAGTTCCATTTTCGAGAGGTGCATGTCAGGCTACGGCATAGGATCCATGTCTCCACGTTCCTACGTGCGTAGCCACGGCGTAGATTTAATGCAGAAGCATAAATCACGCTTAACTCTCAGCTAGAAAATGAATACTTGGTAAAATGTGAAACTATTCTTTTAATAAAATCGAGCTAGAGTCAGGACATGGTTAGCCCAGTTTAGCATAAATTCTGGAGGTAGGGGAGAAATATCTAGCCTAGCTAAAGTAAAAAAAAGCGGACTTGACCCATATCTTGTTTGTTTAATCCGTAAAAACATGAATGTCTGGCAAGCGCGCAAGGTCTTTCTCTCTTGTGGCCGCCAAAACATTCAGCACCTCTCTCTGTTCTTCTGTGACTGAGGAGCAGGCTGGCTTACCCCCTCTCTGCTCTCTCCTCATGTGTAGCAGCACTGCGCAGGCAGTAGGAAGGGGAGGGGTCCGGGGGCCAGGCTGGGCCATCGGCCTGCCTGCCTGCGGCGGAGACGAGACAGTGGGACGGGAAAGGAGAAAGATGCTGCTGAGCTGGCCTGGCCCTGGGTATACAGTCCTTCGTGACAGAACCAAGCCAGTCTTCTTTGAGAATTTTTTATCGATCTTTCTCACTCCCTTTGTAGAATTTCTTTTTTTACTTCAAATATACCTAAGTAATAATTATAATTTAATATAAACACAACCATTAAGCTTTATGCAAATTATTGTCGAATGACGTCACCAATATGTAAATGATTGAATGACGTCATCTAGCTACTTTAGCGACTTTTGGAGCTAGTGCTAGCTACTTTCATTGGAAAAGAGTTGGCAAAACAGATTGTCACCGTGAGTTTGCCAGACCTGTGCTCACCAACATGTTCAACTGTTAAAACACTCTCACCGTTGATTATGAGAGATAAAAAATAAATAAATGAACATCTTTTTCAATAGTTAATTCAGACTAAATATGTAGTAATAAACTATAACAGCCAGTGTTGTCTGTAATTGTAATAACAGCTCAAACTGCCGGAAGTACATGCTAGCAGATTAGCTAGCTAGTAGTAGGCTAGATAAGCTAACCAATCGCTCCCCCTACAGTCTCCCATCTGACACATTTCTGTCGTTGTTCATGTGTAGGTGAAACTAATAAGATACGTTAATAAGATATAAGTATTTAATAGTTGTTTTTTTACTTTAGAGCGAGCCAGGGGAGTTGTCTCCACCTGCCTTCAGTCTTTAAGCTAGGCTATGCTAACACATCCTGACTCTGAATCTTTACATAACGCAGACACGAACTTGAATACCGATCTTCTCAAGTAACTCTCAGAAAGAAAGCAAACATATTTTCCAAATAGTTGAGATATTCCTTCAAGATATGAAGAGAGTGAGTAAGAGAAGGAGAGTGCATGAAAGATAAAGAGGGTCTGACATCGAGTGGCTAGCGTTGTATCTGTTAAATCTACATTGTCTGAGAGAGAGACAAAAAGCCAAGAGATAGTGTAAGAGAGATAGAGACGTGAGGTGAGCTAAATCTCAGGAGGGAGAGGATATTTTTTGCACAGTGATGCCAAGAATTGTCCCCGGGCAGACAGCTTTATAGATTTACCATGAGTGATCCCAGGATAGCCGATACCCTCATGAGAACATTACGCTACAAACAGAGAAATTGCTGATGTCACCCTATACACATACAATACAGCAACACATTTCCCTCACCTGTTGCCTTAATAGGGAAACCATAAATCTGTGATCACACAGGCTCAACATACAGCTTCAAGGTCAAACCTCCCTCCTCCGTTCTCGGTCGCATTCATGCTATTCTGATTTCTTAATGCCAAAATTCAAAAAGAGTTCTGCCTTGAAATTCCTCTCAGTGTTTGTTGAAAGCACGTCACTCTGCAATAGATCTATTACACATCCAACATGCTGAAGAGGATCGATCCATCATGATGCCTTCAAAATCAATACTGGTGTCAAAATTTGAGTGTAATATAATTTAAAATACTGGTGGAAACCATGGCAGATCCACGAATGGGATTAATTACAAATCCATGATCGTTTTCTGAGACAATACACACTGAAATACAAATATTCTCGAGTCACTACACCATATTTCAAAACCAGTTAAAAACACTGAAGGGGAAAACCGTCCTCAATGGAGAGATTCCAGAATTTATCGTCGTTGGTTTGAATTTTCCTTAAAATGGTGTCATTGGCTTACTGTGATATTCTTACCCTAACCTTAACTAATCTCACTCCTCATGCCTAAACCTCACCAACCGATCAACCAAACAGAGGCGGGCCATGCCATTGCCGTCCCTCCGGACCATCAATTCTAGCAATAACCTTAAACCATTGCAGTGGAAGGGAGCACAACGATATGACATAAGTAAAAGAGCGCCTGTGAAACCTCAAACAAATGAAAATGATGTGGAAAACTTGATGGAAATATGGCATTCATGTTTGTTTCATGTATTAATTTGAGGAAGTCTCTTCTTCGCTTCACACAGCTCTGATGATTTTGTCTATTCAGTGGAAGTTACATACATTGGTTGCTTTTACACTCCACTGCATTTGTTGCTTGTAATGACACACCAACTTTTCCACCTCAGCCAAGCATAAAAACTTTTCTTGCAATATTTTGTTTCAAATTTTAGGCATGTCCACTCAGCTTTCTATATGTGCAAATCCAAAATGTGCATAAAAACAGGTGGATAGAAACGCAGTTCATAAGAACATTACCCAACTTCCCTGTTTACTCCTGACAGACAAGAGTCCTGAATTTGTGACTTAAACGTAGACATATGTTGTTTTCTGGCATTTGCTGAGAGCATTCAGCTCAGCATGAAAGAAGAAGCACTTTCTTGGTGCTTGTCAAGTACTTCAATCATTACATCAAATGTTATTTATCACATTTAATCCAACAATGTACAATTCCAGTGAAATGTAATCAATCAGCTCCTTCAACTTATGCATGATACATCATAAAGCAGAATGTGGGCGTCAGATCGGCACACGGAAAAGAACTTAAGTTCTACCGCACAACACCACAGACTTCCTGTGACCACAGGAAGTCACCTCTCTATCCATGTTGACCTTGATGCAAATGAGGTCACTGGTATTGACTCTTTGTGACAGGTGGCTAACCCCGGACTAATGATGTCCTCAGGCTAGTCAACACACACACACACACACACACACACACACACAAACCATGCACACAAGCCAAATGTCAGCGTGTACACACTCAGGCAAATTATTTTTAACCGTAGGCCCAATCACAGTTAGCCAAACACACACACACACACACACACACACACACACACACACACACACACACACCAATGTCGACTTCAGCTAAAATGTTTTGTGAACTGAAGCTGTCTCTGCACTGATAATGATAATTGATTTCAAGTGAGACCTATTGATTATCTTACATGCATGTTTGTGTGTGTCTTAATTGTGTCCTTGCACAATGACGCATGTGCAAAAACACACACACATACACATACACAAAAACCACCCGCCCACACCTAACCGCAGGGTGTGACTGCTGACGCGGTCTGGCTCCATTTCACATTTCACATTTCCAGAATACTCCAATTCCTATACATCAGCTGATGGAGACACAGCGGGAGAGGTGGGGTTTTTAAAGTGTGTTAACATAAAGAAAAACATTTTTCATACAAGAAAGTTAACATGGAAACAGAGCGGGGGTGACTGAGGACAAGTCACACACACACAGAAAGAAGCATCCTATCAAAAAGGGGTAAAGCTGGACATATAATAAGGTTTTATAACAAATTGAAAGTGTGTGTGAGAGAGGATTTTTGATATAACAAAGGTTTTAATATTTTAAGATTTTGTTTTGAAGAACCAAAGACAACCGTGGAAATGTTTAAGAATTTAGCAGTCAAGTGAACTGTCTCTTTCACATTTTAATAGCAAGGCCACTGCCTGAAATACTAATTTGCCCTCTATAGCTTAATCCTGTTATCTTTTCTTTTCTTCCCTGTCTATGCGCTCTCGTCATCCATCTTTCTCTGTCTTTTTAACACCCCCCCCCCAAGTATTCCCAGTGGGTCTACCCCTCTTTTACACTGGGTGAGTGTGTGTGTGTGTGTGTATGTGGAGGCTGCATCATGACAAAAGCGACTCCACTAGACCGACGTCTCTCTCTCTCTCTCTCTCTCTCTCTCTCTCTCTCCCCTGTCAGCTCTCATTCCTCCATTACTTTCCCTTTCTCCTTCCCTCCTCTTTCTCTACCTTTTTCTTCAATTCGCGAGATCGCTTCCTTGCTGCCTTCTTCTTCTCCTTCTCGTCCTCCAACGCGGTGAGGTTCTCATCCGCCCTTTTCTTCAGCTGCGAGGCAGCATGCGCCATGCTGCTCCAGTCCAATTAATCCTCACAGGTGGGAAACGGTTAAAGGAGGGATGAATGGAGGGCTGGAACGTGGACCCAAAGTCTCCTCTTTAGCCTTTTCTTCTTAGCTCCTAATTGTCTTTTTGTTCCTCCAATGTCCTCGGCTGTGCTTTTGTTCGGAGAAGGAGCCCTCACAGGTGTGTGAGAGGAAGGATTTTCCTCTCCTTGTTTTCAAGATTTCCCTCTTTCTTTTGTTCTTTATCTCCCTCGGCAGCTATCCACACTATGCAGATGCAAAGGTCCAGTTTGGGGCAGGGCAGGGACAGGACATACTCCTCAAGCTCCACCGCTGTGAAGGCAGCTGCTTCCACTTCTCAGTGCTCAAAGTGCAAAACAAGTGCCAATTATAGCAACTACAAAAACAATTTTTTTTATATTATCCACAGTCAGGTGAAATTGTCCTCCTGATTAGGAATAATGTATAAAAACAGTTACAGGTACATCACTAGAGCTCCAGGGTTTGAGGTCCAAGCAGGGGCTCAAGCTCCAGCCCCTAAGCCAGCAGAGTGCTCTGTCGTCTGGGTAAATGAACTGGTCCTGCTGCCTGATTGGCTGGTTACCAGAGCCTGCTGTCTGCACCTGAGCACTGAGCCATCCTCTATGTACATACACACGCTCAGTCCGCAACGTCTTGCCGGGACATATGAACAGGAGAGAAATGACGGTGGAAAGGAGGTTGAGATAGGAGAAGGAAGAGGAGGGGTGAGAAAGGAGGAGGCAGAGAGAGGTAGAGGGAGCAGCTGGGACAGAAGAAAAAAAGGAGGGAGTAGGCATGGATGAATACCTCTGCTTAGTACCAGCTGGCTGAGAGATAAAGAGAGAGAAAGGGAGGATGATGATACTTCACACAGGATACTTACAGCACACACACACTGGGTGTCCAGCAGAACACAGTGTGCAGTAAGTGTGCAGCCATGATGCTCCTGTTATGAAACTTCCTTCACTCAGCCTCTTCACCGTCCTGATCCCAATGGTTCTTCACAAAACAAGAGCTGGCGATAAATTCCTCTCTCACCGAGCTACATTTATTTTCATCGCAGATTTCTATTTTTTTCTTTTAACCTGCCTGAGTCCCATATTGTAGAACTGAGACCTGACACAGCAATGAGTGACAACCAATCAGTATAAAGTCCAGTCCAAAAGTCCAGAATCTTTAACTGGTCATACTGGAATAAACCCATATTGATATAAATGTGATTATTTATTGTAACACAGATTTTAGATCAGAAGTCAAATCTTAAATGCAACACAGGCTTGATTTTACAGCAATTAGAATTTTTTAGCTATGCTAACCTGGTTTTAGATATACTTTAGACTTGTTGGTTGGTCAGTTTACCACTTTGGTTTCAACCGAAATATCTCAATAAATATTGGATGGGTTGCCATAAAATGTTTCCCAGAGGATGTATGCTTTGGCAATCCTCTGACGACATTATCAATATACTTCGACAGTGGTGTAGTGAGAGTTGATGAGGTGGGTGTACTACTGTACTAGGTAAATGTGTTGCAGAGGAGGAAGTGGGTAAACTCTCTTACAGTATATATATTCCAACTGTTTTTTGTCTGATATGTGGGTATACTGTAAACCACAAAGAGGTGGGTATACCCTGTATACCTGCGTATACGCTCTACTACACCTCATCAGGTCAAAATGTGTACATTTCTTTCAAATATAATCCAGAAAAATAAAAAATTAAATTGTGCTGTACCATTAATGGCTACAGCGTGCAAGACCTCATAGCTGAAACAATTACAGTAAGTAATTTGGATATCAAAGACATTTTGCACGAGACAAAAGAGAAATACTGTACTACAGATTGGATGCAGGGAGCAGGAAACGTTTTAATTCAAAATAATGATTTGAATAAACACAAACATGTTCCACTTGAGTTTTAGAACTAAACAAGAAAGGTTTATGCAGGCTGCTGAGCACTTATGGATCAATTATTAAGATCCTAATGAATTATTCACAATAAATTGATATACTCAGATGTGGGAGAATCATACCTTAAGGGGATGCCATTATGATTTCTGTGCAAGTAGCTACTTTCAAGAAAGCTTTAAATTAATGAGAAGAAAAAAAAAATCTAGCGCTGCCTAAGGTGACTAAAGGAGTTTTCTCTACACTTGAATATAACAAAGCCTCATGAACTAATACCAGCAAATTATTTAAAATACCAAGATGTTCTTAGAAGATCTGAAATGGTTTCCTCGATGGAATTTAAAGTTTGAGTCAGTGTGTTCAGGATGATTATAGATGCATCTCTGCATGTTTTAATGTCTCATTGTGTGTTTCCAGGGTGTGTGTGTGTGTGTTTGTGTGTGTGTGTGTGTGTGTGTGTGTGTGTGTGTGTGTGTGTGTATGTGTGTGTGTTCTTGTTTAACTATATTAAGGGTAAGGTTAGGCATTTAGTTGTGATGGTTAAGGTTAGGGTAAGGGGCTAGGGAATGCATTATGTCAATGACGGGTCCCCACAAAGATAGTCCTACGCACTATGTGTGTGTGTGTGTGTGTGTGTGTGTGTGTGTGTGTGTGTGTGAGTGAGTGAGTGAGTGAGTGAGTGAGTGAGTGAGTGAGTGAGTGAGTGAGTGAGTGAGTGAGTGAGTGAGTGAGTGAGTGAGTGAGTGAGAGAGAGAGAGAGAGAGAGAGAGAGAGAGAGAGAGAGAGAGAGGAGTGCTGTTATGAGCTCATGTCGGTAGACTGCAGCCTTTGAATATTAACAACATGGTAGGGATGGGATTGTAGCCAGGGACATGTGGCAGCAGTGCAGCCTTGCTATTGGCTGTCTGGGATGTGAGCGAGCTGTAATTGGCTACATGGAAAAGGGAGGTCCTACCCACAAGATGACAATAACAAAGAGGAGAGGAGATGATATCTCAAACAAATAACCAGCATTTTAGAGTTCTTAACTCTAATATTATGTTAATTAAACTAAAGTTTGGGCCTTAAAATGACAAAACCTAACATATTTTATTCACTGTATGTCTGAGGATGATTTATAGCACAGGAGATGTGGTAATGGTTGTTTTGTATGTCATATTAACCTTTACACGTAACAGCCAATCTGCTCTACAGCTTGTGCTCCAGATATTTCCCTTTGGGTGTGAGCCAAAAAGTGAATGAACAGTTGGACCTGACTTGAATGGCATTAACTGTACCATCTAACAACACTCTACACGTAATTGTACATGATGACTGTGTATTTAAATCCTGTCAATGAAACGTGAGTCTCGCTAATGTCCCAAAGACGATAGATTGATTAAGATGTTATATTCTTTCAGATGTCTAAGGTCTGTCAGCCCACCACTTTGGTCCAGATGGAAATATCTCAACAACTCTTGGATGGATTGACATGATATTTTGTACAGCCGTCCATGGCGCATTGAGGATGCACAGGTGTATCCTTTTCGGCACCGGTGACGTATAAAAGAGGTGTGACACACAGCTGGCATAAACAAACCACTGCAGCTGTGCGGCACGCCATATGTAATTAACGTGGCTTTTAAACGACGGCGATGAAGCACGGATATCTCTTTTTGTTAAAAGCCTGTTGCCTCAACTCTCTCCTCATGTCTCTTCCTCTCCTCCTCCGCTTGCGTCTCAGGTGGGAGGGATTAAGACGTGAGGAGAGGAGGCGAGGAACGGATTCGAGGATGTACAAACTGAGAAATGAGAAATGATTGCAGCTGCTCAAAGGTTAAACTAACACTAAAGGCTTAAGTTTTTAGATGCTATTAATCTGTTCAAACCTGCAAGGCTTTGGCAAAATAAAATGTATTGTAAGGTGTAACTGGGTTCCTACAGTGAAGTGCACATTATTTCATCTACAGAAAAGGTTTCCGCCTGACTGTAATTCCCAATCTTTAGGTGTGCTCAGTTTATTGTTACACACGTTCAAACATCCTTAAAAACGTGTTCCAGCTCTACTGTACATCTGAAGCTAATCAGAAGCCAAACTCCAGTTACTACACCATAATAAGCCATCAGTCATAGGATTTTTTTGGACTAATCCTTCATTATCTCCATCTGTAAGAGGAGCTTATGATTTGGATGTACTAGCCCTTAAAGACTCTCTGTCTGTCCTGAAACTGGGATTAACAGCAGGTCATTTCTCTGTACATGGATCAGAAATGTAAAACGAGGCGAACAAAAGATGATGGTGTCTAAAGGTTTAAGAGTTTGACTTGCTGTCTCTGGTGGTGTCGACTACTTTACTGTCTCCCCCTCCCTCGCCAGTAGATCTGCTCGGAGTGGAAACGGCAAACTCAGGAATAATGTCAGGCTTCAGATGTGGGTCAGCAGCAAAGATGCCAGTCAGTTGCAGTATTTCTTTTGTATACTTGTTCATCACCTCCTGCTACATCCTTTCCGGTCCCTTTTTCCCGGTTGCTGTTATGTTTTTTTCTGTCATCAATCTTTCTGTCCTTATATGCTGCTAATGCTAACCACCGCCTGCAGCAAACAGCTCGGTGCATACAACCGTGAAACTGCAGTTAATCAAGTCGTGGTTAGTGTGTGTGCTGGCAACAATATTGCACTATTGGAAGGATGAACACAGCGTGGGCTCGGGGGGTAATCAGAGAACTGAAGCTCATTTCATGTATGAAAACATGAACATAAATAACATCATCATTTCATTTTCCAAGGTGAACCGATGACCTGCAACCATAATCAAAACCACAGTCCTTTGGAATTTGTCCGAATTAGAGCTAATTTAAGATATAGATTCATCTATTAAATCTATTTTTGCGCTTGCTTAATTGGTATTAAATGTCAGTAAATTGTGAAAAACGCCCAGTTTTGATTAGCTTCTTTTGTACCGTACCAAACAGAGAAACCTTCAAACCTTCACATTCAAGAAGCTAGAAACAGCAGACACCATTTATCATTTTTGCTAAACAAATATGATTTAAACAATGATTTAATCATCATTGTTTATTGACAATATGTTTCACCGCTTTATGCACACACAAGGTGAACTGTTGACCTGCAACCAAAGTCCTTTGGAATATTTTCTGAATTAGAGCTATTCTAATTATCGATCCATCTGTTGGAGATTTTTGCCATTAATCGTTATAAAATAAGCCCAAGGCAACTTTTTTGATTTGCTTGCTTTGTCTGACCAAAAGTCCAAAACCTAAATATATTAAATTTACAACAATACAAAACAGAAAAAAAAACAGTAAACCTCCTTATCAAGAAGCTTAAACACCATTTTTGCTAAGATTACCTAAAAAACTGAATCTATTTAACGACTACTTGTTCCGCTAGTCTGCACACAAGATAGTGACAAACAAGAATATTAAACGATTAATCAATTTTCAAAATAGTTGGCAATTCATTTTCTGTCCCTAAACCAATCAATTAATCAACTACTTGTCATGGCTCTACACTTGCACAAAAAAAAAAAAAACATGATCCTGTTAAAACTTAAACACAGAACACACTTTTGACAGGCTTTAAATACAAAAATGAGCATACAATCACTCATAACCACACACACACGCCACTGTAAACTCTTAAGACAGATCCCAGGGCATTCACTAGGAAAGAAGTAGAGCTGATCACAATGTGAGGCAACACACACACACACTAACACACACACACACACACACACACACGCACACACACATTGTATACAGACACCAGCTTGTATTTCGACATGAATGCCAATGTAGACAGTTGTGTTTGTTTGTGCCTAATGGATCAGGGATGGGCAGTAAAAGCCCAACGAACGGA
This sequence comes from Sander lucioperca, assembly GCF_008315115.2. Taxonomy (NCBI): domain Eukaryota; kingdom Metazoa; phylum Chordata; class Actinopteri; order Perciformes; family Percidae; genus Sander; species Sander lucioperca. The sequence continues at coordinate 22,266,132 of NC_050194.1, read as the reverse complement.
AGCAAACAAGAGTGAGAGTGTGTTTATTATTATATATTATACATTATTGTTTCCAAGCCAATAACCTGGGTGACGTTTACCTTCCTTCCCAGGAAATAGTGAAAGAGTAGTTAACAATAAAGCCAGAACAGAAAAATTAAGTAATATTGGTTATAACGTTCAAAAACAAAGAAATGTACATGCACAAATACTGATGCTTACAGTTTTTGTTCCTGTGGTGACTGGCTCCCTCTAGTGGCAATCTATGCCTTTCACAGCTTCACAGAGTACATGTTAAATCTTTCAGGTGTTCACAAGCCATATGAATTATTTATGCATACATGATGGAGGAGATGGGTGGAGAGCAATTTTAGCCCCTCAAGTTACAGCCTTAATAAATACTAGAAGCTAATATAGCGATAATCCACAGTAAATGTGAGTTTCCTGCCTCTGAGCTGGAGTCAGTGCAATACAAGTGTGTGTCAGTGTGCATTTCTTTAAGAATGTGATGTTTTTAGTTTGTCAGTGAAACTACAGACAACATACATTCAACTGGCAGTTTATTAGGTACAACTAGCTAAAACTATTGCAGTTTAATACAACAGTGATGCAATAAATCCTACCTTCATTTTAGTTTAAACTGTAATCTTTTTGGAGTGTGTGTCAGTGTCTAGTTGGGGCTCCTTGTCCCATTTCAGAAGTCTGTCAGAAGTAAGAAGTCAGTAAGTGGTTTGCATTTGCACCAAAAATATATTTCCCCACTAAGCTTCTCACATGTTTGCATTTAAAAAACGTTTCAAATGATTTCATAAAGAAACCAGAAGAGGAGAGTCTGAAGAATTAACCCACATTTGTGTAACAGACAGTTATTTCTTCATCTTCTCTCCCATTAATAATCTCATGATCCCTCAAATTTACCTTGTGACCCTTTAAAGGGGTGCGACCTCTACATTGGGAACCACTGATTTAGCCTATGCTGACTGACTATAAATGGGGTGAACAAAATAATAGAAACACCTCTGCAATACAGTTCAATGGCAGCAGAAACTGCAACCTTCAAAACGACCACAAATCAACGCTTCTTTACAACAGTTTCAACAAAAAAGACACATAAAATACAAACTTAATGAAGGTAGGATTTATGTATTCGACTGCATTAGTTTTAGCCAGGTGTACCTAATAAACTGGCAGCTGAGTGTATTTGATACAGTACAATGTGTACTAGATGCACTTCTTTTTCTCACCACTTAGAGGCAGCATCACGCCGAGAGAAAAGAGAATCACAGTTTAGAAGCAAGTGGATTGTTGTTGTTATACACTCGCTTCATAAAGTGGGATGTTGCTTCATCTCACTTACTTCAGTAAATGAGGCTTATTTATGTATGAATCCTTCGAGGCCAGTCAGGCTAGTTTTAATCCTATATTTTCCTCAGGTTTGAAAAAATTACTGTGATTTTCATGCACCAGCCCCAGCAGTCCCTTGTTACTGTTGTGCTGTAAATAGATTTAAATTGCAGTGGATGTAAAATTTAATTTGCCATGAGTTGCTGTTAGTGCTCAATTAGAATATAGAGCTCAGACCTGTATCAATAAAGTCTCTGCAGAGCACTCCAGTTAGCATCTTCCAGCTGACAGGAAGACAAACAGCAGCCATCTCTTCATCTCCAGAGTGTGCGTGATCTTTTGCCTTTATTATGGAAATGTTTCTTTTTCACAACATTTGATTCTTCGTCATATAACATGTGTAACGTTTCCTGCTCTGCAGCAGCGTAGTGGTTGCTCTTTACATCTCTGTTTTCTTCATTATGAATTGATGTGATCTGCTCTTGACATTTTGGAGTTTAAAGCCACCAACATGCAGTTTTCTTGGCTGTTTGAAAGCAGGCTTGCATTAGCCAGATCGCTTTAGCTGTAAATTGACTTCATGGTGATTGATCCTGCTTTGAAATTGATGCTCATTTCAGTTTGTAAGTAATCACACAAACACTTTGTCAATGCGTGTTAGGTATGTTGAGTGAACACGATTAAGATTAAACAGGAGGCGCCGTGGTAGCTTATAGATGAGTATGCGCCTCATATACTGAGTCTCAGTCCTTACCGCATTTGCTGCATGTCATCCCCCCCTCTCTCTCTCCCCCTTTTCCTGTCTTCAGCTATCCTTTCTAATAATTTACTGTTTCAAATGACGCATCGTGGAAGTATCACTGGGACATATTGAGAATGTGATGTATTAGGTTTTTGACAGAGAGTTCAAATAGTCACATGGCAAATGGTTATTTTTTTGCATGCAGTGTCTATCATTCTTTAACTATATGTTCATGTCTTTGAGTAAGTAATACCTTAAAAAAACACTACTATACTAACACTACTAATGCATGCACATATACAGTTGTCACCTACTGCATGATTTTTTGTTGCTAATCATGTTAGCATTCAGTTCCACTGCACCTCTGTATTCTCCGGTCTAATTAAACCCCACATTCTTTGTAAACACACAAACATGGACACGTTCCTCTGAACAAGAAGAAGTGCAAGCGTTTAAGCACTGAACCTGGATCAAAGTTATTTTTTAAAATTAGTTTCAGCCGGCACAGAGCACCAGATGGATAATGATTACAGCGTCAGGACATTAGCATTGTGTAATGTGAAGTTCCATTAAAGTATACCTCACGGAATTACTTTAATGTGATTTTCTATGACTCACTTGTATTGTCCTACGTGGTTCCCTTAATCCGTTTGGAGCTCAGTGAAATTCAAAACAACATTTCCATCTTGTTGGTCAAATCTCATGATATCCCACTCATTTACCCTGCATTATGTCGAACCACAACATCCTGGTTCCACAGGAAAGTACAGATGCTATTAAGATCCTCTCAACATGCGGCTTCATTGTGACTCCAAGCTCCACATAGAAACTTAGAATTCATATAGCTTGGTGTCAGTACTTAGTGTACTTCTTCACCCTAACTACAGTGCTCAGCACATGTGAATACACCCATGCTAAAGTTGACTAAAAAAATGAATAAAAAAATCATCTTTTGGAAATTGATCTTAATGCCTTAATTGAAAAAAATGAGGAAATATCCAACCTTTAAGGACACCAATTTTCTTTGTGAATGAATAATGTATCGTAAATAAATGAATGTTCTTCCTTAAAATACAGGGGGCATAAGTAAGTACACCCCTATGTTAAATTCCCATAGAGGCAGGCAGATTTTTATTTTTAAAGGCCAGTTATTTCATGGATCCAGGATACTATGCATCCTGATAAAGTTCCCTTGGCCTTTGGAATTAAAATAGCCTCACATCATCACATACCCTTCACCATACCTAGAGATTGGCATGGGGTACTTTCCATAAGATCATCTCTCAATGCAAATCAAACCAGCTATTAGGCTAACTGAAATAAAACCATGCCAATCTCTAGGTATGGTGAAGAGTATGTGATGATGTGCGGCTATTTTAATTCTAAAGGTCAAGGGAACTTTATCAGGATGCATAGTATCCTGGATCCATGAAATAACTGGCCTTTAAAAATAAAAATCTGCCTGCCTCTATGGGAATTTAACATAGGGGTGTACTTAAAATACTTATGCCCCCTGTATTTTAGTCAACTTTAGCATGGGTGTATTCACTTATGCTGAGCACTGTATATGATAACAAGTCTGAACACAAATATGGGACACTCTTCTCTGTTGCAGCAGGTACACATACAGTACATAACAAAGAGTATACAAAACTTAGTGCACTCACAGAGATGCACACATGCTGATAAGGTAAGAACAAAGACTTTGCTAGTGCCAGATAATGCAATCCTCTTAAGAGAAAACTCAAAAGCTGAGCTGAAGCAAATAAAACCATCTCACCACACGAGCAGCTTTTCTTCACAAGTTTTAAAGATGAAATGTAGGATACAATAGTGTGGTGGTTCCCTGTATTGGTGTGATTTATCTTTAAGAGTCTCTTCCGAGTTTTCTTTTGCTACCAATACCAAGCTCCATTTGTTCTTTATCTTGTCAAAACAGTGATCCTGCTGATTGTTGAGCCTTAACACTAAGAACAGGACACACGGAAGTCCTATTGTCGAACAGCTGCGCTCCTGCACTTATTCCCTCTCTATTTGTATATCAGTGTGTGAGGGCACAGACAGCCTTGCAACTGATAGGCCTGCACTAATGAACACAAACAGAGACCAGCATATTTTAGGCCAATCTTAGGGCACTATAAGGCTGCAAGATGCGTCTGCCCTTCAGTCTTCAAACCCTAAATTAAGGCAATATTGTATAACATTTCATTATTGAAAACAGGCCCTTTGTCTCTCAGATCAATCTGTGGGAGAACAAATGACAGAAAAACAGACTTCCTTGAGTGCAATGTCTCCAATTACACCCGAATCACAGCTTCCGTGTGTAAATGTGTGTTTAAGGTCAAGCCTGATGAAAATAACAAGTGAACCAGGTGGGATTTGAAGCTGCATTGATTAATAATTGTATACAGTATTAACATTGGGACAGATGACTATGTGTAATGTAAAAGATGTCACTCACTGAGATGAAACTACAGAGAACTATCATCCTCAGTTCTACTGAGCGTTTTAGCTTCTTTTAGCTCATTGTTTTGTTTTTTGTAGCCCACAACTTCAATGTTTTAGTTCTGTCTCACTGCTCTCATAAACCTAATTTTCAACAGCAGGAGGCAGCCGTTTTCAGCGATAAAGCACTGATAGCTGTACCTGCTCACCAGCAAACGGCATGCAAGAACAGTTAGCGACTAGCTAATAAACATGGTGGAGCATTTAGCAGCTAAAGAGCCAGAAACTTTTCTTAGGAGACGGTGGAGACCAAAACAGAGCTTAAAGGAGAGTGACTATTTGACTAACAATCATCAGGTGGACACAAACACGATCCTAAATCAATGCCAACATTGCTTTGCTAGCAAGTTTGCCATAAAAACTTTGTGAGGAGATATTACTGTATCACATTTGAGTTGACAGCGTGCTCAGCTGCCCCCAAGTGGCCAAAACAATAGTGAATGCTGCTTTAACAGCATTAAGCACATGCAGACACACACCTACTAAACTAGAGCCACCATTTCTTTCAGAAAGGAGAGATGTTCTTATGTTGAGTGTTTCTGTATGGAACGATGTATTATTCATCATTATTATCAATATGGGTATTGGCCTCATAACCCCAGTATTGGAGACTCGAGGAGACTCTCAGCTGTCACGTCTAAGAAGTGCTCTTATTGTTCCGACGTAACATGGCCTCGCTCTCTGTTCTGTCTGATATCGTCTTTGTAACTCTCTTTCTGGCGGTCTCTGTCGCTCTCACACACTTTAATTTCTTCCTCTCTCACTCCATCAACACTGACGGAGAAGAATCCAGATATCTGACAGTCTGTAAATGGACTTAAAAACTAGATAAGGAAACATATAAGTGCATAATACTCTTATATAATATTCAAGTGGCTGCTGGGTGATGCTTGCAGTCTGCTGGCCTGCAGGATTAGATCATGTTAGGACGAAAGGTAGTTTGGGTGTGGCCGGCCCAGACAATCCATAAAAAGAGATAAATGACCATTAACAACACAGCTGAGTTCATGAGGGCAGACTGCTGTAATGGTGGGAATTATACATGCACCCTCCCTCTGTCCTCCAGTGGTACGGCAGCAGATTCATTCTCCAATGCCAAAGCAGAACAATCATCCAAAACTCTTGTTAAATATGAGACATAATGGAAGATGCAGATGTTAACAGATACAGTGTGATGTGATATTATTTTTTTTCTTTCTGTAGTCTACTGCGCACTGTCCTATACAGAAGATATGCTACTTTGTTAGTGATTATTCAACACCATTATAAAAATGGGAATACCTAAAGGTTGTCGATGCTCCAATTTGTCAACCACCATCTACGCTGCCAGGTTAGGCTTGCAAGTAACAATTCATTATGTCATAGTTCATTAGAAAATAATAAAAGAATTGCCAAAAATGACGTCTTTAAACCATTTGTTTTGTAAAAACAAAAAACAAAAAAAAAGAAATTCAGTTTGCAATCAAAAGAAACCAGAGAACATTTTTGCTTGAAAATAACTTTAATCATTCATCAATTTTGTTCCAAATATTTATATAATATATGCATAATTTAAATACTTTTCCGGTCAAATAATCACCAACTGATTGACTAATTATTTCTTCTTCTATTTAGACAACATTTATTCTTTGAGAACATTGGCTTCCTCTTTTCTGTATAAAACATGTTTATATTACAGTACGAAAAAGTACTGTTGTATTAAACAATTTTAAACAGCCCTTTGTTTTGTTCTGGTCTGACTGCAAGAACAACCTGTCAACATTGGCAAACTCCCTCTCACAACCAGATCCTCCTAATTGTTTCTAATTGGACACAAGTCTCATCAGGATCAATCAAGGAGGCACTACTCATGCGGCGAATACCGACAGGGTGCTTTGTGAGGAGTAGAAAAATAATCAATAATTAAAATAATGAGAATAAAAATAAAATAGAAACCATACAAGAGCCATTAAACTCAAAATTACAAGGGAAGCGGCTTTATACTGTACAGTACCCACGACCAGTGTGGTGCTTAAACTTAGAGTAATCTGAAAAGTCTGAGGTCAACTTCGGTCTCCTGCTGGCGCTCTGCCAGCTGTCTCCAAGGCAACCGGATACACGAGCTACAAATAGCAACTCCGAGCCGAGTATCCCTTCGCCGTGCAGGGGTCATATCAAACCACATCACGCCCCTTCACATTTCACATCCCTCCACAGCAACAGATGGATCTCATTCAGGAATGGGAGAACTAATCTTTGTCATACTTCAGAGCATTTGTTTATTGTTTATGTACATGTATTACAACATGGTCCTTTCAGATTAAAGGAAGTGAAAGATAGCCTGTGTAAAATAATTATATAAAGCCTAAATAGAGCCTTAAATATAATGTTTAGAGCTCCAATTTTGATAACTGATTAATAGTTTAAGTGATTTATTAAGCAAACATACCCAACAGGTGGGGATTTTTTTCTTCTTCTTTTAATGGTTTTATTTAGTTGTAACATTCTGGTTTTGGACAGCTGGTTGGACAAAAAAGCAATATGTAGACGTCACCTGTGGTCCCTGTGATGGGCATTTTTTTTTTTTTTTTAATACATTTTTCAGAAAAAAACGATTAACCAATTAAAAAAACAACTGTGAAATTAACGTTTTCATATTTTTCAAATAGGAAATGTCCGCAAATCATGTGTCCTATATCAGAATTCATCACATGTGAAATCCCACACTAATATTTGCCAATGTAAAATATCACAAAACCTCATGTAAAATGTTTTAACATGTGAAAACGTATCTTTAGTTCTCTAAATATAAATGTACAGTGTAAATAAACTAAACTGGAGCCATTTTTGGGGTAAGGTACAGCCTTAGATCTATGTATGAAATACTCATGGAAGCAAAAAACTGTTATGTTTACAACCTAAAAAAAACAGATGCAAGTTTCGTAACTTCTAACTGTAGAAGCCCCAGTGATCACTCAGCGTAATGAGTAAACCTCAGAAAAACCTCCTCAAGGATCATGTGAAATTACACTGGATTTGAATAGTACATTACATTTTCATCTGGTCGTCTTTGGAGAACAAATATCCATTGCACTCTTCTTGTCTGTGTGTGTTTGAAGCTGTACTATAATCCATGTGGAATGATAACCCGCCGCAACATTATTAAAGGTTAATCAGACATGAACTCTCCATCATAGATACTGATAGCTCATCGCCTCATCCTAATCCATGTATTCACACACATACAGCATGTATTTTCTAACACACACTCAACACGATGCTGCCACTTCAGGACGGGTATCCTGACCTAACTCTGGTGGGCATATGCAAATGACCCTGGCGATGACACCTTGGCCGGCTGTCATGGCAACACATCCAAGCAGCAGGCATGTGGCCACAGGCAGGGGACAAATGGAGGAGGTGGAGGAGGAGGAGGAGAAGGAAGAGGGAGAGGAGTGAAAGGATGGAGGGAAGAGGAGTAGTAGTAGGTTAAAAAAGAAAAGAATGAGAAATGGGGGGGTGAGAGGAAAACAGAAGCACCGGTGATGAGAATGTCAAAAAATCTATTGTCTATTTTTAGGCTCACGATTTGATTCAATATCAATTTTCGATTAAAAAACGATTCTCAATTAAAAAAACGATTCACAGTATGTACATGTAGTTACTTTTCCCATGTATGTATGTATTTATGTATGTATGTATGTATATGTGTGTATATATATATATATAAAGGGCTCTCAATGCATTAAAAAAATTTATCTAATTAATTACATACTCTGTGATTAATTAATCGAAATTAATCGCATACATAATTAACGGTGCCAGAACCGATACTTTTTAAGAAAGTAAAAAAAGAAGAAAGAAGAAAAAAAAAGGGTACTAAACAACAGTCGGTGACATTAAAGAACGGCTTGTTTATTGCTAAGGCCAGATGGTCAAAATTAAATGATTTAATAATAATGTATAAAAATAACAATAACTTATTTCACTAGTAAATTGCTGTTGAACGACAAAAACAACCATCAGATGGGAAAAGGACATTTACAATAACTACAAATGCACCACGAAGCTGTAGTTACCAGTTTCATTGAACGCACCGTCTGTGTTGTTTTTCCGACGGCAGCAGCAGATTGTTACATCCCGCTGTTGAATCCTCTACAGTAAAACACAGTCAAACTTTACACCGTTCAGCGTTAGCTGTCAGCATTGTAACCGTGTTTAATCCAGCTACTAGCTAGCGGTAGGCTAACGTTAGCTGCTGTCTAGTATAGTGTTAACTAGCTAGCTAGCGCTAGGCTAACGTTAGCTGCTGTTGAGTATAGTGTTAACTAGCGTCACATGCAGCGGTGTTTGTGTTGCCTGTATCGTCTTCAGAGCATCAGAGAGAAGTGCAGACATATCAGTGGCACCAGATTTCGGTAGCCAGGGTTGGCAGGAAGAAGATTTTTACAAGTAAATATTCCAGTTAATGATCCAGGCAGCGCATTCTCGTCTCCCTCCTTCATTTTACAGTCCAATGGTGGCTAGAACGGCTCCTGGTCAAACGTCAATATGGAATGGATTAATCTGCGTTATTTTTTTTAACGCGTTATTTTTTCTCAGATTAATTAATCGAAATTAAAGCGTTATTTTATATATATATATATATATATATATATATATCTTATACATCCCTTAGTACATTCATGTTTTTTTATTGTCCATATTATTCATGTGGATTTGTTTGTTATTTTAACATCCTGTTTATGATGTATTTGTATGTTGTGTGTGATGTCTGTAAGCTACTGGGACCTTGAATTTCCCCTTGGGGATCAATAAAGTATCTATCTATCTATCTATCATGTGATTGCATACAATAAAAAAAAAAAAAATTAAAATATGAATCGATTTTTGGAGTTCTCTGAATCGGTTTTTAATCGGTAGAGCTTGAATCGTGATACGAATACAAATCGATTTTTTTGCACACCCCTAATATCTATGGATTGTGAGCATGCACAAGTGTATGCAAAATGCACTAAAATCAGAGATGGGAAGTAACTAAGTACAAATACTTCGTTACTGTACTCAAGTAGATTTTTCAGATATTTTTACTTTACTATTTATTTTTGCACCGACTTTTTACTTTTACTGCTTACATTTTTAACACAAATATCGGTACTTTCTACTCCTTACATTTTACAAAATTGGATCGTTACTTTAGTTTCAAATAATTTCAGTGGAGTTATTTTCCGCGTCATCAATACCAAATTCAATCTAATTGGATGGGAATATAGGTTGCACTTGACGCACCACTACAGCAAATTGCGGCTTGATGGCGGTAATGTTAGCACATAGTAGTATGGACAGCAACATGATTGAAAATGAAGAAAACGGAGATCCCAGAGATTTGGCAGACAAGCAGCAAGACATTCCCAATCATCCTTGGCCTCATCTGACATTTGTGTGGTCCAGGTAGCTTTGCATAAAAAATGGTCATTCACAAGGCTACTTTTACTTTTATACTTTAAGGAAATTTCCAAGCCTGTACTTTGTTACTTTTACTTGAGTAAAGAAGTTAAATCAGAACTTATCATAACACAAGTATCTGTACTTCTACTTGAGTATGGGAAGTGAGTACTTTTGCCATCTCTGACTAAAATACCTTATTAGCCTGATAAGACCATTTTCTTCTCTGGAAATTACATTGGTTGTATTATAGACTAGAAATTTGCATCACATTAGATATTGGACTGTTTGTAGCTTTACTGTTGTTCGGCTAGCAAGTGTCTTCAAGTCGATTCATAGTGTCTCTTTTAGAGTTAGTCAACCATGAAAGTGTTTAGGAAGCCCAGTTCAACCTACAGAAGTTTTCTGACGGCTAGTTTAACGTGTGTTACTGCCACAAAGGAAATAAATTCCTGATTGTCGTCTACAGAAACACACCAGGGTCTGAATCATCTGTTAAGCAGCTGAGAATTGCAGATGAAAGTCTGGAAAATGCTCACTGTCAGAGAAAGTGCAGTGTTTCCCACACATAGACTAATGTGTGGCGGTGCGCCGCACTATCAACACTGGCCGCCGCACATTGCGTTTTTTTAAATGCTATTTAAAACACGTTCAGCTGCATTTCCAGCTCCTCCCACCGTGCGGTGTTTGGTGTTTTTAGCCCCCAACGTCGCCTTTCAGGCAGCACGGCAATGGTTATGTTTAGGGTTAAGGTGAGGGTTAGCTGCCTGGAAGGCGACGTTGGAGGCTTAAAACACCATCGAGCCCACCGTGCACACAGCGTCTGTCTCCATAAAGGAGAGAAGACGGCTGGCCAAATTCGACAAGTTCACGAAAGGTTGGTATCTATCTCGTGAACACCTTTACACAATCACACATTCACAATCACCGACCCGACTCTTAGCAAACAAGCGATTGTGCCTGCTTTAGAAAGTTAACTAGTCGCAAGTTTGCTGTAAAATGCAGTTGGGTTGTCGAGGTCAAAACACTATATGTAGCAGCTGTGAATCAAATAAACATATTATAAATAATGTTATGTAATTTTTTACTCTTACACTGAATGTTTGCTGCTTCAATCCAGATGAGAATTGAAAAGTATTTTCGGCGACTGAAAAAGGCCCGTGTTGAGGATGAGGACCAGCCTGAAACAGAGCTGAACAGTCCGACCAGTGTAATTAATTGTTATTCATTTGTTTACAATATTTTCAGGCTTCAACCAGTGAAAGACAGGGTCAGGGAGAGAAAGAGATAGATTTCTTCCCGCCCCAAACATCCTGCACACTCTACCCGGTGAGCTACCCAGGCGCCCCAGAAATGTAAAAATCTTAAGAGACAAAGGACAAATTTTGGTTTAAGTGCCGCACTGACATCAATATTATTAGCGGTCGTATTAATATTGTGAGTTTTCTGAGTACATAGTCAGCTCAGAAAAGTTGCGTTTGCACCTATTTGTGCTTGAACTGTGTAATGAAACCAATACTTTTATTGTACATCTGTGCTGTTTTTGTGCTGATTTTACATGGTGGATATTGGTGTGTGTGTGTGTGTGTGTGTGTGTGTGTGTGTGTGCCGAAGTGACAGAGACAAATAGACTGAAATAGTAAAAGAAAGAGAGGGCATGCTTGCTTCTTTGAGGATGTTTGTTACGAGGATACTATTCATATGGCCCTATAAACAAGCAGATTGTGTGTGTGTGTGTGTGTGTGTGTGTGTGTGCGTGTGTGTGTGTACGTGCGTGCGTGCTTCCGTGCGTGCGTTGTTGCTACCTGCACCCTTAGCTGCAGTGGTGTAACATGACATGATTAGTGATGGCACTGTTAACTGTAAGCATACACAGCCTTCACAAGTAGCACACACACATACGCAGACACACACAGACAATGATGACGTGCATCTCAGTGTGTGAGGAACAGCCTGGGTATTTCCAGCAGGCGACCTGCCAGTACTCTCAATGTTCTAGTCCAGAAACCCCTTTGCCTTCTGCCTTTTCTCACATTATTACAGCACTTGTTCCTCTTCTTTTCTTACTTCATTCATCATTTGTACTAATTTTATCTGCCTTAAGTCACACACACAGTGACTTCAGACTTGACTTGAGACTCGTCCTCAAAAGACTTTAGACTCGACTCGGACTCAAGATGCGTAACACGTGAACAATCTTTATTTTTAGGAAACTTTTTTAGGAAACGTCTGATGATCTGACCGTAATCTATTACCTACCTACGTAACACGTAACATTTCTGCTGGGCGCGGCTACACGTGAGAGAGGACAACAAACATGTTGACCGCACTGGCAGCTGCTCTGCCATTCATTAGAAGCTTTGGCTTTAAAATTTCACACAACACGGCCCAAACTAAAGAAGTGCTGTATGCTAAATATGTGGACTCTAGCTCAGAGACTTGAGAGACTTGACTTGGACTCTAGCTCAGAGACTTGGAACTTGACTTGGATTCTAGCTCAGAGACTTGGAACTTGACTTGGACTCTAGGTCAGAGACTTGTGAGCATCTCTACCATAGACTTACTGACGCACACAGATTCATTTAGTAACTAAAAAGTAGATGAGAAGATTGATATCGCTCGTATCTGTATGATAAATATGAAACTACAGCCACTAGCCAATTAGTTTAGTCTAGCTCAAAGTCTGGATAACCAATAGCTAAAAATATTTGGATGAACATTGAAATAGTTAGCTAAAAGTAACAGAAACGGTACTGCGTCTGGTTGTCAAACATCCAACCTATATGACTGACCTAACTAACTGCTCATCTTTCTCCCTGGTATATTTCTGTCTGTGATGGAAGTAAAAACAAGCAGCAATCAGCTTCTCGGCAACTTAAAAATCTAGGGAAAGCAAGGAAGAAGAGACAAGAAAAAAGGCAGAGAAAAGTGGAGGGGTAATGGTGGATGTGGAAGAAGAGAGTAGGACAAAGGATGAGAAAGAAAAGAGATAATAACACATAAATGAGATTGATGATGAAATAAACATAGGTGGAGATTCACGGGAGAGAAACAAAGAGGGAGGGAAAGACTGAATGATGTTCAGTGACAAATGTGAAGGAAAAGAGATGGATCTTTCCCCTGAAACGATTACATCACCTTCTGCACGCTCCTGTTGCCATGGCTACAGAGTCACATTAGCCTAATCATACTACCGTCTGGCACCTTCACTTGGCCTTTATCCAAGCTCCGTCCATGAACTCCAGGCTGCGTACAGTGTGTCAGCCTCTTCCTGTCATTTTATTTGAATAGAAGTTCTATTTTCTGACTATTTTCCCACCTTATATTTTTCCTCTTAGGCCAGTAGTGTAAAACTGCTTCAAAGATATGATTTGGTCGGATGCCAATTACTTCTGCTGGGCAAGCTTCATTACAGTTTGGTAAGAGGCCAATGTCGTAATGCATAGACTCCAGACTCCACAGATCTCCTTTCTGTTTCCATAAAATCAACAGGGACTGTGCTTATGAACTGCACAAATCCCCAAAGTGATAAAAAATGTAAAATGTTGTCATTATCGCTCATCAATTACTAAAAAAAATATTTTGATACTCTGTTCAATTTAATAGACAAGGGGTACTAAATACATCCAGATATAAAGAGGTCCAGAAAAATGGCAGCACAACGCACTACACTGAAGTTATTGACCTGTCCAAAATCATATAATTCAACTAAAAATCAGCAATTCAGCATGACAGCGAGGAGTTTTGAATTAGTGGGAGAAATGGCCCAGTTTGGCCCGTAAGCAGTGCTTTCAACTTGGGCAGAAGTGTGAGCCTTCCCTTAGAACTTTCTCACCTTTTTTTGCTTGTAAAAAAAATAAAGTAATATCAATTTGCAGTCCCTCGTCACAGGCTACATACTGTACTGTATGTAAATGGCGTAATTTTCCTTTTTCATATCATTTTATTGAAATAATCTTCAGAGGCACATTTATTTTGTGAATATGATTTTGAATATGTTTATTTTTGTGTATTTTTTGGTGAATCTGTTTATTGATATTTTCTTATGTTTGTACTCTTTTCCACTTTGTACCGCAACTGCTGCACAGCAATTCCCTAATTTATATCTTATCTAATATAAAGAATAGTCTAAAAACAAAAAAGAAACATACTTTTGTGTTGCAGAAATAACTTTTTTCTGCTTTTCTATCAGAGATTTATCTTATGTGACCCCCCACCCCAGCTGTGAAGCTGTAAACTATAGCTGATAATAAATGAATGTGAGTAGAGCTACAGTGCTGTATTGCTGGTGCAGGTACTGAACAGTGATCTATAGCTGACATTCTGCCAGCTTTCTTGCAAACCATGGCTCCTTCTGAAACTGCAGCTGCTTAGTCAGTCGCTCTAGCATTAAGCTAATTCACCAGCTATATGGAGTTTGTGCACATTTAACTACAGTCTGTGACACAAAGTAATACTAGGAAGCTTGCACTCAGCAATAACCTTACACAGCAATGGGATTTATTACCTTTATACCTGCTACAGCCGCTCCTCACGTCAAATAAAGATCAAAATTTAAGCTATGTTTGTTTTTAATATACTGAAATGAGCCCTGGGAATACAGTATAAAAATGACTACTAGCTCAATATATTCACCACTGTGCAGAAACACGCCTCACCTTTCCATATTAAGCTGATACAACTACAACCCTTTGAGCCCCAAACACCAAATCATATTCAGGCAATTCTCAGCATTGATAGTGAACTCTGATACACAATCTTGCAAAAATACTGTACACATAACCCCTCCAAGTGTATATAGAGGTTGTATCAGTTGCATCTGTAACAATCAATATATAAACATTTCCTCTCCGCACTATTGATTAACATTACATCACTGTCCTTTGCACCAGAAGGCAGAGTGATTGTAATAAAATGGAAAATCCTGCTATTAAACATCGTGCTGATGTCAGCCGTAATTGTGGCCACAACAAGGAAGATGGAAACAGGAAAGTCCATCACCAACAAAGAAAGGAGGCAGACTGATTAAACAGAGAGAGAACATATAGAAAGACCAAAAATGGGAAAAGGGAAATATGAGAAGTTCACAAATAGCCTGGTTGACACCAGACCCTTCTCAGTTGTAACTGAGAGTGGGTCTGGGCAAGCTTCATTCACAGCCCATTTCCAAAGGGGCGTCACCACCGGACACCGCTCAAATGCCTCTGGGTGCATTGGATAGTCCTTCAACCAATCAGACCAACGATCCGGGTGACGTAGCAGCGACAGCGGCATCAACGGGTTGCTGCGCTTTGGTGGCCGTCATGTTGAATGTAAACAAAAAGCTGCTTGCTATCGCTGCGCTATCGTCATCGTGTAAAGCCCGCCACAACGGTTGTCATTGGTGCCTCGATTTGGAAAAATTGGAAATGGGCTTGAATGGGCTCTTGGCCAGACTGACTTGCAGAACAAATCTCAAATTTGCTGGAAGTTCGTCAGGGTTTTCCCAGGCTAATTCAGAAAGGCAATAAGTCAGAAGAAGAGAAAATATGTGGTAAGAAATGTAATATTTTGGCTTGAAAGGGTAAAAACCAAACCTAATGCGATATTACAAACTGCAGGTGGAAAATTGGTAGTAATGTCCTCCCAAGAAAATATCGTGAATGTTAGTTTTTTATAACTTTTTTTTTTTAATAACATAACTGCAGTCGTTCCCAAACTTTTAGCAAGTGGTTATTAATGTAACCATGCTGACGGTCCTTTAACCTTAACAAAGTAGTAATTTTAGCCCAAACTGTGATCTTTCCCTAACCGAGTCGTTTCTGTGCCTCAACCTAAACAAATCTTAACCATAGCGGTTTTAGAAAAAGGGTTTTATATTTGAAACAGTGATATGTTACGGTCATATATGTGTCGTTCTGGAGGGCAAGGCAAATGATGCATTTTGTGGTTTCATTTTAAAAGACTGGATAATAGAACTCTACAGATATACTGGCATGGCCAGAATTATCTGTCAATTTTAGCTTATAACAGATATATTGGTATCAGCTTATATGTCAGCTAATAGCTAACAAAATGTTACGTTAAAGCGGCTACAATCAATTTGATGATAATGTATGAAATGTGAAAACAATGTGTCAATGTGAAAGGGGTCACTCGTAGTGATGAACCTACAGAGAATTATCAGCTCAATATGCAGCTCCCCTCCGTTTTCAGAGCTATATAGCGAGTTTCAAGTCACTGTTTAGTTGTCCGACCAACAACTTTACTGTTTTGGTTCACTTTCAGCACTCTCATAGTGTCGTATTTGGTCGCAGCAGGAAGCAGTTTTTAAAGGAAAAGCTCTGATAAACCCAACTGTACACTACCTGCTCTAGAGGTCAACCGATTAATCAGCCGGCCAATTAATCGGCCGATTTTTGGCATTTTTTTACATAATCGGCATCGGCCAATATCAAGCCAATTAATAAGCAGGCGCATCTGCGGGCAGCCTAGTGTTAAAACCATGAATAGGCGACATTTTTTACAGCGCGCCCAGACCAGCTGCCTCCAGCCCCTCCCCTCGTGAATTCTTGCGCAGTGTGTCTCGCGCAGCCACTTCAGGTTCAGACGCTACCGTTAGTAGTAGCATGTTGCTGGTGTTCTTGCCTTGGGATTAACTGTATTAATAAAACCGTACAAAACGGCCACACCGCTGTGGAAGCTCCCCAAATGTCATTTATCAGAGTCTGGTTGTTACCCCTGTCCATGGCAGTCTCATCCACTCCTATAACGGAGCTAACCGCTAACGGAGCTAATCGTTGCTAACAGAGCCTTCAGTTCTCCGTGCCTGTATCCATTAACTGCATCTATGGACTCGAGCACGAATAAAACCCTTAATTTTATTAAATTGGCTTGGCTTGGATGAGTTTTAAGTTACAACTAAGAGGTGTTTGAATGAGGTCAACAAGACATGTAACAGTAGGATCCCCAAAACACAGATAAAACACTTAGGCTACAAATGAACAATGATCTAACAAACAAGGTGAACAAGAATTGACTTCAGATAGCCCTAGTCTGATGTGATTCAACAGGAGTTAGGCGGAAATAGTGTTGAGATTAATAATAACGTCACTTTCTGTGAAGCAGATTTGTATTCTCAGAAGTTTAATAAATGCTGATAAGTGCACTAAACTTTATTTTTTCATTGAAAGGTTTATTTGACAAAGTTTATTTTCTTCTTACCTGTTTCGTTTATTTAATATATTTTTCATACATTATTTATACAATATACAGTAGGCATATGTTTTTACATTATACATTTTTAATTGAAGTAGCCTATACAGTGTAGATTGGTGAAGTGTTCAATAAATGTTTTTCTTGAGAAATTCTGTGTATATTAGTGTTACATTTTATCTTTCAAATAGAGGTTTAAAAACAAGCACATATCAGCCAAATATCGGCCAAAATAAATCGGCAGCATTAATCGGCTGACCCTGATTTCTAAAGATCGGCATCAGCATCGGTCAGAGAAAAACCATATCGGTCGACCTCTAACCTGCTCAGCACTGAACAGCAAACATACACAGATAGAGACTAGCTGGTGAACATAGTGGAGCATTTAGCAACTGAAAAGACAGATGTTTTCCTCAGGAGTTGGTGGAGACCAAAAACAGAGCTAAAAGAAAGTGAATAGTGGACTTAAATTCATCAGGTGGACACAAACACGATTCTAAATGAATGTAAATGTTGCTCGTAACTGCTGGATGTGTAAATGAGCAACTTTTTGATTATAACTTCTCCAAAAATTCTTGCTTCCAACTGTCCCAAAACAAAAATATTATATACAGTATATATTATTGCAGGTTTTGAAAAACACTTATATGGACTGATGTAGCCTCGTTATTGGAATTTTTATTTACATTCTTAAAAAAATCTAGTATCTGTCAGGCTCTGTAAGTAAAATAAAATAAACAGATATAATATATGTGTTTATCCAGCACCTCCAGACCCTGGTCAATATAATTACATTCTCATTTTAGCTAGTTCGTGTTGCCGTAATAATTCCAGCCCAGTTTAACATGGGGACCAATACAGTTAAATGACTCTGCATTCATCTGCAGATGAACAGGAATAATAAAGGGCCCCAAAAGGATTATAAGATCTACGTAATTACAAATGATGTTGCACAGATATCCTTTCTTGCTTCGGATTAGGAGTTGATTAAAGCAGATCTTAAGAGAGAAAAGGTCTGCAGTCTTGTATCTCAGTCAACTGCTGAGCAAGGCAAACCCAGCGATGTACATTTGGAACTGAATCATCGAGTCGAGGCCAATAAGTGGTAACATCTCACTTTGTCTCTCTCTCTTTCTCTCTCTCTCTCTCTCTCTAAACCCTTTCACCTTATCATCTCAAATGAACTCCTCTTTGGCTATACATGTGTGTGTGAGAGCTAGAGATGGGGGGTAAAAAGAGAGCGACCTGTACACTGAGCAAACTATGCTAACAGAGCTTCATCCTGTTCCTGTGAAGTGTGAGAACGAGAGCCAAGCGCAGCACTCTGCTCCACGGCTGCCTCAGCAAAAACACAATATGTTGACTCTAAAGGACCAAGCTGGTAGCAACTCTTACCCTGGAACAATATCACCATCTACATTATACTGTATGCTGCTTGCTTAGCTAGAGTATCTACCAGGACAATAAAAAGGGGAGGGGGTGAAAATCACTGCATGATGAATTGGAAGAAATTGCAGCGCTGTGTGTATTAACGCTGAGTCTGCTCCCACATTGTATACCTGCTTTAATGTGTGTATATTTCCTATCATCCCTTCATCTAAATCAACTGGTTGCATTAAATTTTTTATGTGGGCTTTTCTTCTGGGATTCAAGGACACTCGGTTGACTCAGCAGGCTAAACTACAAACTGTACTCTCACAGCGTAGTGTAGTGCTTCTTGAATTAAGCTCTTGACCATTTGATGTGTATAATTCCAGCTACCATAACCTTTTCCACACAGAAGAGTCCTCCACTATTAAAATGATCTTTTGAAAAGGTACCTGATATTTAGACTGAGTGGCCACTTTGTTGCCACACCAATATTACTACAAGCCCCTGCTGTCTTCTCAGAGTTTGAAAGCAACATGTAAGGATCCCTTTAATACACAAATATATCCTATTGCACTCCTAATATCAAAGAATTTTCTCTCTTATTCATTAATGTGTGGTGGCCCAAAAACAATCATATTGAAGTAAAAATACAACAAACATTTTAATAATTCTTTTCTACTGATGTGAAACCATTTTAGTCACTTTGACAAACTAACACTGAGTCAAACCCATAGCTTGTGGTGATCTGTACGATAACAGTATAGCTCGCAAAGCCAGTCGTGGTCTATAAAAGCTAACACTAGCTTGTTAGCACTAGTGCTAACTCAGCTACCTCTGTCAGTCAGTCCCTCAAGAGTCTCTGGTCCCGATCTTTCTCACTCTGACACACCACGGTAATGACACAGACATTAGTCCAATCCACAAAGGCTCAGATTGGCTCAGTAGTTTCTGTCATTTTCTCTAGTCTGTGGCCCAACAGGTAAATTAGGTCTCCAACTAGTCTGTTGGTTACAGAAAATTAGCCGAACAAAATTGTCACTCATCTGGCGATAGCAATGTGACAAGAGTGTGTGAATTTAGAGGTTGGCCGGCTGACTAGTATGCTAGCTTGCTTGCTATTGCTAGGAGGCTAATTGTTTAGCGGTGCAGACGATGCAGAGAGAGGTCTATTACGGTCTTTAAATTAAATTTCACAGTATAGAATATTAGTTTATTCACGTAGGTATGTCAATCTTGGTGTTTGGTGTTTTAAACCCCCAACGTCCTCTTCCAGGCAGCGCTGCCTGGAAGGGACTTGGATTAGGCAATGGTTAGGGTTAGGGTTAGGTGCCTAGAAGTCGACGATTTCATTGACCCTAATGAAATATTAGTAAGCTAAGTTAACAAATCAGATCAGATAATCACAACACTAAAGCATCTGAGAAACAGTGTGTATATTATTCCAAATGTGTTTCTACTTCTTCTCTCACCAGCACATAAAGTAAAAAATAAAGGGGGGGGTGGGGGGAAGTGGCCTTGACATACATAAAGTACACATAACCATGAATAAAGTCAAATTCTTTGTTATGACATGTTTGTGGTGAAGGTAAACGGTCTATTTCCCAATTGTTTTGTTTTAGCAGAGGTGGGCCACCTCACCTGGAATAAAGACAACCTCCACTAACGTGATACAAAAAGCAAAAAATAACAAAGCAAATGCCATAAATTCAATGAGTGTGACTATTGTTGTACCCACTTAACCAGGGGTCTTCAACGTTTTTTAAGCCAAGGACCTCTTAACTGAGAGAGACGCATCAGGGACCATACATACAGTATATTGTATCAAATTAAGTTGGGGCTACAATAACGTGTAGGGCGGCCTAACGCCTTTATACATATTTTTTTTAGTGAACAGAATACTAAGCTATTAAAATAATAATTGTTGGCATGATTTTATAAATCATGTTTTAACTATGTTAAACATACATGTGGCACAGTGAATCTTTAGCATTAACTGTATCTGTGGATGGCTACCTTAGTGACTACGTTATCTAAGGGCCAGTAATCCTATCATAATTGTTTTGTTTTTTTTCCACAAATAGGCTAATTTATATTTGCTAATAATATGTTGGATTTATGTTAAGACACTTTAGTTTAAAAAAAAACTTTTAATCCCTAAGGGTCCCGGACCCCCTGTTGAAGATCTCTGCCCTAAAATAATCACGCGAGACAAGTTTCCTGGAGGAAACTCAAAAGTCAAAAACTGAACTCTCAGTTTAATGATCATTAAAATAACACAAACTTCCCAGGTGGGTGCAGCGCCCCCTGGTGCTGCTAAATGGCTCCCGTTTTAACTGCAGCGGTACATCACGGCTTGGGGTGTTATTCGAGTATAAGATTGCTGAGCTGCTGAGCAAGCCAGCAGTTTTAGAATGGGCCGTCTCATCAGTTAATTTTATACTTTGCAGCCAACACTTCCTGCATTCAGAGAAGTGCCGGCAATATGGCACCCATAGTACAACCTGGCCAACTATCAATGGCTCGTATTAGTGCCTGAGGAGTTATCGGGTTTCCCTGGCAATATCTGTCTCAACAGGAATGATGAACCGTGCAGGAGTGCAGCCAGCTCCATGCTCGCGAAATGCTGCGCACCGGGCATTCCAGCTGGGATTACACCCTGGTATAGAGTAACCTGTCTGACTCCACCCAGCACCACTCACAGGAAAGAGAGGAAACTCAGTCCAAAGTGGAAATACTCTCATGTTGCCATCATGAAGATAACAGAAGTTAACTGACTGGTTTAACTGAGCAACATGCATGGGAGGCTGTATTTTAATGTAATAAGTCTGAATTCAGACTAGGGATCCACCAGTACTGATTTTTCAAGGCCAAGGCTGATACCGATTATAAGTAGTTAATTAAACCGATAATCAATACTTGGAACCGATATGCATATACAGTGAAAATGAAAATCTTTAAGTCAAAATTAAGATTTTGGAGTGTTACAGACTCCAAACATTTGTTTAAATGCTTTAAGCAATTATTAAATACATTTGAAACTTTTAACATAATACCCAGTAGCAGATAGTCAGATAGTGTTGTGGGCGGGACATTAAGTCAGACTCAGAGGTGAGTGAAACTGAAACAGAGGGACAGACACAGAGCTGTAGCAGAGCCAAAGTAGCACACTCTTTAATTAATTAACTTTATTGGTTATCAGGCAAATAAACCGCTGATACAGATAATCTGCAAACTGCTAAAAAACGTCCCGATAATCGGTCAGGACCGGTCTATCCCTAATTTCAGACCATCAAAAGGAGGTGAGTTTGTAAACCAGGGAGTATTGTTTTACAGATTATTGTCTGAGAATAGACAATACGATATTGTCAGAATATGTTGCACGAGGGATTTGAGAAGTTGTAGAAGTTGTCATCATTGGAAGCCATCGTAATTAGCATGAATCGAAGCACAAGCTCATTTAGAAGGACTAACTTACTACAAACTCTTTACAGCCACACAGAGGGTCAGGGTTACACATTTAGAAGATAGATTTTGTGTTGAAGTATCCCTTTAAAACTGTCACCAAGAATTGGTCACCTACAGTATGAATAAATCAATACATACTTTTCAAACAAGTAAGACACCATTATTGATATAAAATGACAAGATATAATTTCAGCTCTTCTCTTCTTACTCTTGCACTTTGGATAAATCGGATTGCAAGGAGCTACCACTTCATGCCTATTGAAAGCATTGACAGTATTGACATTGGAGAGGGTGTGGGTTGAAAATGACTGAACGTGGGCAGTCATGTTACATAAGCAACAGTCCACTTCGCTTACTAAAACAGCACATAAACACTGACACACCATGCATACATGTGCTGCTCACCTCCCTCTAACAGATGGGATTTTATTGAAGTGGAGCTGTCATTATTAGAAGCCAGAGAGCTGCTTCCATTGGCTGGTTCCCGTGGAAAAAACAGTTAACACAAACGTACTTCAGAAATAATAAATTATATTAATATAACATTTTATATTCCAGGTTTCAAGTCTAATTATTAGCAGAAATGGGTACTCTGCATCTCATATTATGCTTTTTGCCTTTTTCCCTTACCTTTATTGTGTTATATATCTTTTTTGTGCATGTTATAGGTTTACAAAGTGAAAAAGCCCAAAGTCCTCCCCAAAGGGACTTACCATCTCCCACAGAAAACACTGTTCACAAACTGCTCCACACAGCTCTATTGTAGTCCAGCCTTTACTTCAGAGACAAACATGGTCACTTTGTAACACACATTATAATGCTCGCCAATGTGCTAGCATGGCACTCCCTCATACTCTGCTTCTGACTGGCTGGTTGTCCTTACCTAGCTACTGCTCATGTGCGACTCCCAACAAAGATGGAACAGAAGTGAGATGTCTCACTCTGTAGCTAAAACAGAGAGCTCAACACACAGGGTGAAAAGAGGAGCTGCAGCAATGTGCAGTACAACAAATATATGGTGTTTTTTGAAAATTAAACCATGTAAACCTATTCTGGTACAACCACTAAATCCAATTATGAACCTGAAAATGAGCATAATATGAGCACTTTAAATAAAGTTTGCCTTTGCATTACAGTTCAGTACAGTATTTCTAGACATAGTTCCATTATCTTTATTGTGACTATTATTGCCATTGTTCATCACACCCCCAACCGGCACCGTCAGACACCGCCTACCAAGAGCCTGGGTCTGTCTGAGGTTTCTCCCTAAAAGGAAGTTTTCCTCACCACCGAGGTTTCTCCCTAAAAGAGAGTTTTTCCTCGCCACTGTCGCACTAACTGCTTGCTCTTCGGGGAATTACTGGAATTGTTGGGTCTTTGTAGATTATAGAGTGTGGTCTAGACCTACTCTTTCTGTAAAGTGTCTTGAGATAACTCTTGTTATGATTTGATACTATGAATAAAATTTAAATGAATTAATTTTTAGACAAATAAGCAACATTTTTTAACTGACTGAACATATTTGGCATTTGGTGGCTATCTACACCTCCACACTTTGTTGAGGTATTTGCTGGTACAAGCAGCGTCCTCTGTCACCGTCTTCCCTCCTCAGCAACCCAACCAGGCGGGGGATTTGAGTTACATAGTAATAACACACGCACAGACGAAAAGCAGGTTGTGACAGCCCATTTCAATCTGTTTTCATCCTGCTAGATTTCATCCAGTTCAATCACTCAGTGTCTACATGCTGAAGTACTCCAGTTAACACAATTAGATTTCCAGTAAACCAACTGAATGTTTGAAGTATGAGCTGCATGCAATTTCTCTACCTGATGACTAAGCTCCAAACTGGTTCTCTCACTTCCTCCCTCTCCCAGCGGGTCTTTGGTAGTCATAGCTACATCCATTAACACACCTGCTAAGCTCTTAGGTCCCCCATGTCTCTCTCTCTCTCTCTCTCTCTCTCTCTCTCTCTCTCTAAAAACCAAGACCGCTGACACATAGGGTGGACAGATAAGGACAAATATATATGATAGTAAATATGGCCACAATATGCTACTTAATAAAACATTATTGTTCATGAACATCTGAATTGTCCATTAGACAAATTAGATTAACAATATTTCTAAAATTGTTAGCTTTATCAATGAGTGAAATAACAGTAATATAATAGACCAAGTGTAATCAATGGAACACAATCTATCACGAATCGATTTACAGAAAATGTTACAACATGACTTGCAATATCTCGGCCTCTGATTCTTTGATTTTGACCATCTTTTTTTAAATCTGTCTGTCGCAACTCCCCTAACTTTACCAGAAATGACCTAAACACTAAAAAAAAATAAAAAATAAAGTGGTATTCCAGCAAGAATACGACTTAATTTTTTTTTGGAAAGGGACCAAAAACATAATGTCTGGAGGAGTTAATAAAAGACAGATTGATATTTTAAATTGTTTATAGCACTGGTAATATTTCCTTTTATTATCGTCCCAATTTTAACAGAGTTTCTTTGGTTTAAGAAAAAATACGTTGACAAAAAAAGAACTTCTAGGAATGCAAAGGTTTGATAATAAAGCCTAAGTTACAACAACAAAGCAGCATTAAAAATGGTAGCTTGCTTAATAACCCCTCAGCTGAGACAACGGTATGTTTATTGACATGTGATGCTTCATCCAACTGAAGTATTACAGCATTTCTCTCACTAAATATTTCCACATTCTTAAACACACCCACATCCAAGCATTCAATTGTTCCATTTTGCCGGATGTGACGGTTCTTCCCAGTTACTCGTGCACATACTGCATGTTGTCATCCACATCAGTGCTACTGTTTCTATTGTGGTTTTATCACCACAGATACTGTGTCCCTAGCAACAGGTGGAGATGGGAGGCAACACTTATCTCATCAAAGCAAAAACATGCTTCTTCTTTTTTTACTTTCTGTTCTCCCGATCTCTCTACTTATCCTGTCTACTCATTCCTTTAATAGCCTTCCTTCTTTTTTTATTCTTCCATTTTCCTCCTCTTTAGTCTCTGCCTACCTTTCTCTTCATCTGCCTCTTGCTTCTTCCCTTTTTATCTACTTTACTTCACTCTCTTTTTCATCTGCTCATGCTGCCTTCTCTCCTCTTTTCTTCCTTTCCTCCCAGACTGTCTCTTCTCTGCAGGATCACAGCGACACAACAGTCATCTCTCATCAGTCGAGACGCCGTCTCACAACACAATCGTGAGGTTATCATTCCCTCTCTCTGCTCTTAATCATCACATTCACTCTCTTTCTTCCCTGATCACCTCCCTTCTTCCCTTCATCCTGACTCTCTCCACTTTGACATTTTCTCCATCTCTTCCTCCCCACCCTTTTTAGACTCCTCCTCTACTTTTCTGGACCTTTCTCTCCAGCTCCCTTCCCGTCTTATCCTCTCTGTAGCACCCATTTGCATTCTTTAAAAACAAACAGATTACAGATATAACTCTGAGAGCCCTGCCTTTTCCAAAGGACATAGCATCAATATTACAAGATGTATGAAATTACATAGACTGTATATGGTGCCTTCTTTGTCCGCACAGACAAAAGCACCTGTTACACTAAATAAATAGAGAAGACTGTGGTGTGTGTGTGTGTGTGTGTGTGCGTGCGTGCGTGCAGGGAGGCAATTTAGAACAGCTGACTAAACATAAGGCTGAATCTTAGAGAATAAAAGGTGCTGAGCCAGCAGCCATTTTCACAGCAGTATACTGTAAGCTCTGCAAAAAAAACACACACGCATACTGTATACACATACATCAATGCATAGAATTACAGTCTGCGCTAATATTTCCAGTTCAACTTTATCAAGCATTGACATGCAAACTTGCACCCTTAACCAATAGACCTTTTTCACGGCAGACATGTTGAATTGTCATAGTAGAAAAGCACAGGTGTATTCAAAACCATTAATGCTGGCTGCATTCCACTTAGGAGAGGCCCTGGTATTGTGCATGCTGACTCACTGAAATAGCTTACTGGGACACTTGATGGAACTGAGCCATCGTTAAGGTTATCAATTTCAGCTGTGCTTTTCCTACTATGACAAGTCAAAATGTCTGCTGTGAAAAAGGTCCATTGCAAGCCATCCAGAGAGAGAAAGAAGCTAGCATAGCATGTTAGCTGTGTTGCACCATCAACTTTTATTTAATTGCCGTGCAAAAATGCTCCACTAAAGAGACACACACACAACTGTTAGACAGCCAGCTTATGTAAAACTTAACATCCTAATGTCTATGCAAGTATGTAAGTGCAGGAAACCCCATTTTTTTCACTGAATGGGCACAAAAGGCATTTTCTGCATTATCATCACCAGAAATGATTGCCATATTGGCTAATTCATGTTGTAACGCTGCACGATGTTGCTGTGGATTCATCACAAATGTTTTAAGTGTGTTTTTCATGCTCATCATGACTTTTCACTTTCATCTCTTGTCATACTCTTCTTTTCTCCCCCTATTCTCCCTCTTAGCCTTTTCTTACTATAATCTTTTACCTTTTACCTTTCACCTCATCTCTTTCTCATCTGTTTACATAGTCTTCCCTCCCTTTACCATCCTTTTATTTTCCCTTTGCACCTGAACTCTCTTTTCATTTCCTATTCTCTGCTCTCACTGAGCATATAAACAGGTTAACAGGTGCCTATTGCCCATAGCCACACTTTGTGTTGCAACAAAAAGGATTCCTATTCAACTTAATAGGAAATATTTAGAAATAAGATTCAGGATTGCTACATAAAATTGCTGAATATAAAAATATAACTAAAAAAAATCCAAAATACATGGAAGTAACCCAGCAACATCACCACATCACAAACCTCTGTATGAGTTATTTCAAAAGGGAACCTGTACACAATAAACCTTTTTAACAAAAACTACTATATTCAGAATGAAAAAAACGCTGTTTATTATTGAATCACTGAAGAACGAAATCTGATACACCATGTTAGTGCTCCGTTATCAAGTAGCCTGTTAAACAAAGGCTGACAGCAAACACACCGAATAGGCTGCTCTCAATCAACAAAGGCAATAAATATGAAACACAAAAAAATCATCCTCCAATGTTAAATCAGACATGTTTTTGAAAGAATATTCTATAACTTCTGTGCACAGAATAAACCACAGCTCTTATTTCCTGTCTGAAGGACTGAGAATGAATTTTGTTTTTCTTTCACAGCAGCCACACCATGTTGTTTACAAGTCATTATTTTACCTTCTTTCCTTTCTTCTTGCGATGAGCTGACTTCCCCGTAGCCTTCTCTTTAACCTCCTCGCTCATTTCAGCAGCTGTGTGTCCCTAACAGCTGTGTGTGTATGTGTGTGTGCCCAAAAAAAAGCTCTTTTTTTTCCTTTTAATCCAGCATGGATGAGCGGAGAAGAGTGGAGGGGCGGCCACTCTCAACGCGCACAACGACCAACTCGCTCAGCTGCTCACACCCACTTTCATATACACATACACACACACACACATTTTGTCTGCGAGGAGAGGAAGCCAACAAGGCTGCCCGGCAGAAGCGATGGAGAGACACACATGCTCTCGCTCTCTCTTTATCTGATCTAACTCGCACACTTCACTTCTACCTGTCCGGAGCTCTGGTTTCCTCCCACAGACTCCACAAGTGAGAGCAGAGCAGCAACAAGCTACGGGGGCGCGGGTATTATTAGCAATCAATATCGGCAGTTGTTTGTGTGTGTGTGTGTGTGTGTGTGTGTGTATGTGTGTGTGTGCGAGAGAGAGAAGAGGGGAGTGTTTCTCTTCAACAAGTTCAAACAGACAGATAAAGTGCTCGTACAT